>NW_010545580.1:0-234 GCF_000687285.1 Phaethon lepturus
ACTCTACCCTGGCTGAAACCAGGACACATGTCTTCCAGAAGGATCTGTTCCATGATCTTCCCAGGCACAGAGGTAAGGATGACTGGTCAGTTGTTCCCAGGGTCCTCCTTTTTACCCTCTCTAAAAATGTGATGTTTCCCTCTTTCCAGTCACTGGGGACTTCACCTGACTGCCATGACTTTTCAAATATCATGGAGAGTGGCTTTGGCACTACATCAACTAATTTCCTTCAGA
>NW_010545580.1:599-1796 GCF_000687285.1 Phaethon lepturus
TAATTCCCTCAGGACCCTCGGATGTATCTCGTCTGGTCCCATGGACTTGTGTATGTTCGGGGTCCTCAGGTGGTCTCGAACCTGATTTTCTTCTACGATGGCAGGGACATAATTTCCCCAGTCCCTGCACTGAGGTTCAGGGGCTTGAGAGATATGGGGAGATTGACATGAAAATGGAACCAAAAATTTGTTGAGTACCTCAGCCTTCTCCATGTCTGTTGTCACCAGATCCCCTGTCTCATTTATTGGAGGGTGGGGTGTGTGTGACAATTTTTTTTGTCTTCCTTTTCTGACCAATTTACCTGTAGAAGCCCTTCTTATGATTCTTCACATTCCTTGCCAAATTCAGCTCCAGCTTTGCCTTAGCTTTCCTGAGCCCACCCCTACACAACCGGGCAGCATCCCTATATTCTTCCCAGGATACATGTCCCTGCTTCCACTGCCTGTGCATTTCCTTCTTACACTTTAGTTCGATCAGTATGTCCTTACTCAGCCATTCTGGTCTCCTGCCTTCCTTGCCTGATTTCTTGCACATGGGAATCGAGAGCTCTTGTGCTCTAAGAAAAATGTCCTTAAAGATCTGCCAACTCTGTTCTGATCCTTTATTCCTGAGGGCAGTTTCCCATGGGTTTCCACTCACTAATTCCTTAAACAACTGAATGCTCACTTTCCTAAGTTTTAGGGTTCTGACTATACTTCTCACCTGGTCTATATCCCTCAAGACCATGAATTCTACCAGGGCATGCTACAGCCAGTCTTGTCCACTCCAGTAAGTTCCTCTGCATTAGTGAGCAAGAGGTCCAGTAATGCTTCTCCTCTGGTTGGGCTGTCTATCACCTGGATTAGGAAGTTATCCTCTATGTACTCCAAGAGTCTCCTGGACCGTTTGCAGCTTGCTGTGCTACTTTTCCAGCAGATGTCAGGGTGATTGAAGTCCCCCAGCAGGATCAGAGCTTGTGAGCATGATGCTTCCTGTAGTTGAAGTAAGAAGGCTTCATCAACAGTCTCCCTTTGATCGAGCAGCCTCTAGTAAACACCAACCACAAGGTTTCTTTTGTTGGCTTGATTACTAATTTTCACCCATAAGCTCTCAAACTGTGCACTGCTGTTTTTCAAGGAGAGCTTTGTTCAATCAATTTTTTTACAAAGAGAGCAACCTCCCTCCCCCTTGCCTGTCCCTCCTGAACAGTTCATAGC
>NW_010545581.1:0-204 GCF_000687285.1 Phaethon lepturus
GCCCATCGATTCAGCCTGTCCAGATCCCTCTATAGAGCCATCCTACCCTCCACCAGATCGACACTCCCACCCAGTTTGGTGTCATTGGCAAACTTACTGAGGGAGCACTCAATCCCCTCATCCTGATCATTGATAAAGATATTAAACAGAATTGGCCCAGTACTGAGGCCTGGGAACACCATTGGTGAGCGGCTGGACGCGGGC
>NW_010545582.1:0-883 GCF_000687285.1 Phaethon lepturus
GTAGCCCTTCGCCTCGGTGGCTTCCATATATGTGTTGCATTCCATATATGTAACTACTATCAAAATCAATTGGAGCTGGGTACACAAAAGGCTGATACTTTTCAAAACAGACAGACCCAAGGGACAGTTGATTCTGCAAAATGTGAGTAATCTAACCCGACCCAGAAACACTCTAAATATATGAATAGAGCATCCCAAATACGGTTCTTGGAACCTTCAATGATCAAGCCCTCAGGAGGCATAGAAAACTTTGCAGCAAGGATTAAAAGAGTATTCAGACCCAGATCCTGCCCTCAAAAATACATGAGTTAAGGGGTTCCTTTATCTTACCCTATTGCTGTCCTCACAAGTAATGCCATTGCTTTCTGGATCATTTAATCATCTAGAGTTGGAATAACAAGCTCCTCACTTAGATGTTTTCTCTGATATAAATATAAGAAAGATGATAAGAAGACCCAGGATTATTTTACCTCACTTCTGTTCTTGGCTGATATTTCAGACTTCCTGGGATTTTTGGCAACCATTTATTTTAAATCTTAGCAAGGACAGATGCTTCCTGAACTGTATTAGGACTTGCTAAAGGAGAAACAACATGTTGGGCTGCTCTTCTATGAAGTGGAGCAAGTATTTGGTTTCATCTGAGGCCATAATATAATAAATATAATATATGTAATTGTCCTGGTTTCAGCCAGGGTAGAGTTAATTTTCTTCATGGAAGCTAGCATGAGGCTAAGTTTTGGATTTGGGATGAGAAAATGTTGATAACGTGCTGAAGTTTTGAGCTGTTGCTAAGTAGTCAAGGACAGTCCAGCTTCTCGTGCTGGCCTGCCAGCAAGGCAGCTGGGGGTGCACGGGGCGGTGGGAGGGGACATGGCCGGGACAG
>NW_010545582.1:1179-23588 GCF_000687285.1 Phaethon lepturus
TCCGATTCTCTCCCCTGTCCCACCAGGGGAGAGTGAGCAAGCAGCTGCGTGGGGCTTAGTTGCCAGCTGGGGCTAAACCATGACAATAATATATAGTATAAGCAGTTATTCTGAAAGAAAATATGACCTGCCAATTAAGAAATGGGGTAGAAAGGCAAAGATTTTAGAACATTTGGAAAGGCTTGAAAGCCATGCTACCTTTTCCAGGTGTGCAGACATGTGCACATCATTAACTATAAACCAGTTATTTAGTAGGACTGTCCAAGGGCATAGGGTTAAGCCTGTGCTTAAAAATCTGTAGAATCTACTGAGATTAATATTTACCTATTTGAAAAACTACCCATAATCAGGTGACATTTGTGCTCTGTAGGTCTCTCCGTTTGCATTGAATACTCAGTCTCCAAGTTGTACTTGCCATGATGCTACAAGTCCCTGTAAGAGTCACCTTTAGGTGCAGTGGCTTTTAATGTTGCTATTTGATTTATATTAAATACATAAAACTGAGTCAACACCATTACACATTTCTCATTGAGCTTTCCAATAAAAGGGAGAAAACTAATGTCTGCTGCCAAGTCACAGTAGGTCATCAGGTATCATTTTCACAAGCCATTACAAGGCAAGAGGAGTGAGGACACCAAGTGGTTATATTTAATTATCTTACCGTGACATACGTAAACTGTGCACTGTATTAGCACAGAGCATTGAAACAGCGAAGGATTAGATTGGCATCTATATGGTAACACTCTGGTGCTAGGAAATTATTTCACCTGCATGTGTCAGAAAAATCTGTTAGAGGCAGCTTTGCCAATAAAGTTACACAGAGTTAGAGAGAAGAAGCAAAAAGACCTTTCTAAGGCAACCTAAAAAGCAAAGATACTGCAAATATGGCAGGTGGGTTTGTTTAAAATGCAAGTCCCCTCCCAGAAGTTCCCAGCTACTTGGTAAGCAAGTCTGCATTGGCACCACCCACTGGCTTGCAGGGTGGTACCAAGCTAAAAGTAGTCCTGGTTTTCTGTATAGGTTTGGAGTATTGCCATAATCATGTAAAATATTATTGAGAATTTCTGGCAATATTTATGATATTAGCATTACCATAATTACTAAATTTCTTATATTTAAATTATATATTTGTACAGCATATTATTCATTTTGCCTCAGGAAATTGAAAACTTTCTAAAAAACCACAGAAACCTTTTGAAAATGAATCTCTTCTTTGCAGATAGAAATTAAATGTTTTAATTGCCATAGACACACATTTATAACCGTGATTCAAGAGCAAGAATGTGGATTGGAATGCAAAGCCCATTAATTTTTCCTGGACTGAGCAGGAGGAAATTGGAAAGAAGATCCACTGGTGTGGATGTCCATATCAGGGGACATCAGAGAAACTGAAAACTGGTCTAGAAAGAGGAGGGAAAAATACCTTTTCTCTTCTATTACTCTATTGTAGAAGTTTCACATATGGGGTATTAGGCTTGCAAAAATGTGCCTTTTACCTGAGACTTCTTGTTGTTTTAGAAAACACACATGCCATCAGCAAAAGAACCTTCCATTTTATGTGGTTATTTTCAGCAGCAATATTTGTTTAATTCAAAGGTGATATCAAACTATTTCTGAAATAATTGTTATGTTGTCTGGAGAAAAAATACTTGTCCCAATGTGTTTTCATTTTGAGTTGTTTTTTTACAAGAGATTTGCTTTGTTTCAAAAGAGTAATATCTCTTTTGAATAGTGTATCTTTCCTTATATGACTACCGAACCTAGAAATCCAAGGAACAGATACATTCTGCATAAATAGATTAAATTTTAGGAAATAGAAGGTTTTACTAATTGCATTCATACCGTAATTTAGTAAAATACTAGTCATATATTTAAAAAATCTATTTTTGTCTCCACATTGCCTCTATGAAGTTCATAAATTGTGTACCTGCTGACATAAAGGCACACAGGTGAAACCCATTACATTTGTGTATTACTAAGGAAAATTACATTTTGATTAATATATAAAATGAGCTTCATCTCCTAAAATGAAATATTTACAGTGAGTCTACTAAATACCTTGCTAGTTTGCTTATAATGTTAACCTTTTAAAAATAATTAATAGCACATTAAACTGAGCTTATTGTTTAAGCTTGAGACTTGCCAGAAAATTTAAGGAAAATTACCTTTCTAAAGATGCAATACCAACAGTTCTCTATTCCAAACATGATATAACAAAGAAGGACTGTAAAATGTTAAATATTTTAATATATGTGCACAGACTAGCAGGGTTTAATTCTCTGTGAAAGTTGTTATTTAATATTTTTCTCATTACATTTTTCTATTGTATTTCTCAAATTTTGTGTTTATGAGCATAAAATATCACCTTTTTGAGTCATAATTGATTTTTTTCTTTATTCTCATTTTTCTGTGTAAAGAAAAGGAAGTTCAATTCTGATGCTTGGGGCTTATTTTTAAACAGATTGGGATTTTGTTTTCTGTATGAATGATTTAATCTATTCACAGAAAAATAGTCAGTGTTCTGAAAATTCCTCTGTTTTCTAATCACAGAAATCTTTCTGTGAAGATTAAAAATTTGTGATCACATTTACTTCTTCACACACACACACAAAAAGGAGGGTGAAATGCATAGCTGAATTATAAAGTGGCCAGTTTAATAAGTTTCTTCATAGGCAACCTTTAGCAAACAAGGACACTGACGAGAACCATGGCCTTTCTGTGATGAACAAATTTTCTGAATAAATTTTTTTCTTGTAGCCTGTCCTCTCCACCCCCACCCTCCTTTTTTTTTTTCCAGCATGAGTCCTTTGAATGCTGTGTTGCTGCTGCGTTTCTCTTCAGTACCTTCAGTTTCCTTATTGCTGAGATCAGCTGCTGGTACTCCCCTAAGAATATCCTAAGATGCCATGGAGAGCTGCTCTGAAGAATAGCTGCTCTATATTTAATTTACATTTTTTGTGTTCGCTCTATTGCATTGCACCTCAAGAAGAGAGGCTTAGAAAGGAGATTGTCAGCTCAGGTGCGGGATTTGGGCAGGAAGCTGTTTAGTGTTGCTCTGTTTCATGTCACTGTAGGCAAATGGGCTCGCAGGTAAAAGGGTATAGAATATTCCTTCCCCTCTCCCCGTGCCCCCCCTCCCCACACTATGCCCAGAACATGTCGTGTCAACAGCATTGATGGGTTCTGGGGGAACATATTAATTTCTAGAAAATTTCTGCCCGGCTGTGTGCCAGACCTGCAGTGGCCAACCAGCTGGCTGGCAGGTGGCCACCCCACCGGGCTGACCTCGCAACCCGCTGCGCTCCTCCTCGGCATCGTCTGCGCACCTTGTGAGGGCTCCCCGAGCCAGCCGGCTCTACCACCGGCGTGGGGTGGGCGACCGGGTGGGTCTCGTCCTCCAAACCAGCAGCTTACCGGGAGAAAATGGCCTCAGCAATCCCCGATTTCATTGAGGTGGGAGTGAGGTAGTACTTTGATATAAAAAGGAAATCTCACTTCAGTAATTAATATTTTAGAACTACTTATAATTGAAATTTGTCATGAAAGAGTGAAACCTGGGAAAGCTGAATGGGAATTCAAAGTACGAACTGTATCTCGGGATCAACTTGTGCAAATAACAGTCTTATCCTCTGCTTGTAAAAGCTTGATAATGATAATTTTTTTTAGCCTTGCAAAACACTTCACTGAGCAAATACAGGCTTGAATGTCTCATAATTCAGACCAACTTTCTTTTCTGACAGAGGGCAGTGACACAGATTTTAGCTGTCTTTTGTAATGTCTTTTATTTACAAAGTGTTGACAGCTTTATTTTGAACAGAGTGGGCCAAAGCAATACCCAAGTAGTGCCAGAAAACCTCACCTTACATGCTACTAGTGCTTCAGGTTTTGTAGGCGATGGATTATCCTTCTTAACTCTTAGTCCCTTTTCTTTATGTTTACCTCATGCTTCTAAGATGCAAAACCATCTTAGATGGAGGTCATTGGTCATAACTAATTTCCACAGTTGTAAACCAATTTTTATTCTCAGTCGGAATGAAATATTTTTTTATTCTCAGAAAACTTGAGATTTTAATGGCAAACTGAAAAGCCAAAATAATCTATTTTAACAATGGCATATTGAGATCTTGTAATTCTGCTGAAAGTCCTTCTGTGTTACAAAATGTTTCAATTCTGACAATACTCACATGTATATAGATTTATGTATATAGCCATATATATTCTCTTTTGAAATGTCTTTGTCCGTTCCTTCTAATTATATTGTCAGTACTTAATGGACTACATGGGAACAGGTATTGAGCCCATCCTTTTATAATCTCATTCTGAAAAATTCCTGTGGCCCAACTATTCACGCATCTGCTATAACCTTCTTCTTTGTTAGAGTTCATCTGGATAAATGACAATTTCTAAGGCCAAATAATTTCCTTTAACAGACATGCAGTTGAGAATCAACACTTTTTACAATGAATGGTTCTCTGGAAAGGCAGACTTTCACACTGATTACTATTACCAGTACTTTATTACAACTGTCTCATTAACATCCATGCATGATAGAATTATTTTTAAGATTTGGGCTTGGGGTATTTTTTCAGTCCAACTGAACAGGCATAATCCCCAGCACTTAACAAATGCTTTAGGCTCAGATCATAGTATTTGCTCATAATAATAAGATAAATTCTCTTGGTAGATTCTGAAATTATTTTTAACCCAATAGTGATCATTATGATTATCTCACTCAATGTCTTGTATAACACAGGTCATAGATTTCGTTCCAGGATTTCTGCCTGAATTCCAGCTACCTGTGGCTGAGCTAGGACCTAGCCTTTAATCGAAGTTGTAATTTGATGTTAAACATTCTCTGCTTAATTGAAGGTTCTACTTCCCCCAGTGCTGTGTTCCTTCCATGTTGACTGTCATCAGTAAATATATGCACTGTGTATGTTGAATCGCTTTTGTATAACAGTAAAGTTTTCCTTGAAGCATCTTGGAGGAATGTTAAGAACTTTTAAGTTTTCTGAGAATTTCGAGACACTTCTTTTTGCTCAGGGAACTGAAATATATCTGCAAGGCAAGAGCAGTTCAAAGTTGCCAATATGAGGGGAGACAGGAGCCTTTTAAATTATTCATAGATCTCTGCTGGCTACCCATCTTTTTGCAGATGGGGTTTTTGGTGGGTTTTTTTTGTCTTTCTTTCTGTCTCCCTGATGGATTTAACGCCTTTATTGCACTCTTAGCTCCATGAATAGATATGGGAAATGTAAAGGCAAAGCTTCAGCTAGTAACAGAACAGAAAGTCTGATGTGGTTTAAGAGTTTCTGTGTCTCTTTATCACTGGCAGCTATCTTAGATTGTTAAGATGCTCTGCAGAAATGGCATTTTTTACTTTTTTTTTTCCCCCCCTCACTGATGCCTGTGGCTCTTTGTGACAACAAGCCAGGACAATAAGAGGTGGAAGATCAGATGCCCAAGCCTGCAAAATGGTGTATTATATATTTTTTGGTCAGTCCTCTAAAAAATTGATTGGTTTTGTTTTTTTTTTTTTTAGGAGATAGAACTACAAAAATGAATAGCTTGCTAACTGTTAATTTTAGCTTTAATCTGTCACCGTGTATCTCTAGAAATGACCTCAGGTATTCTCATCCTCAATGTTTGTTTCTTCTTTGTCCTTATAAGATTTGTTTTATTCATCAGCCTTTCTTTTTAAAAAAATTAAAAATAAAATTATTCTGCATTATAGCTATACCTTTTACATCCTTGTCTTACTTGAGGTAAAAATATCTTCCAAAATTCTTTCTCCTTTTTCATCTCACTCATTGTTTATTCTTCAGTATTTTATCTATTAAACCTCCATGCATCCAGTCAAAGAGATGGATTAACCTGCTGTATAATGGCACATGATTCAAACATCTGATGTCAAGTTTGAAAATAAAGTGAGAAGTCAATGTATATTCAAAAATAGAAGACCTTGAAAAAGGAAATCTCAGTCAAGAAAGATATCATCTCAAGATAGTATTTAATACAAATGTTATGCAGGAATGTGTATGAGTGAATAGAAAAGACTTGTGAGAAAGGTGATCTATTGCAGCTTGCATTTGGCAATGATCAATAAAATAATCTTAGCTATTGTCAGCAGGCTTCCCAGGCCTGACCTTCAGGTGTTAGGATTTAAGATGGCTCATGTTTGTGATAGACCTCAAAAAGTCTTGAAGGCTGGGAACCAGTTCTGCCAGGTGCTGAATTCCTTGGTGTTGTACAGTCAAATAGATTTAGAAAAGCTAACTCTTGCCTCTGGAAAAACTGGAAAGGAAATCTTAGTATAAGAATCCTTCCACTGAAACACTACTTGGCCTAAAATTTTAGTGTCTTGAGCTGTTTTTCCTGGTGCTTTCATATTGGTTGGAATGACATTGAACAGAGGCATTCACACATAAAAATTTCAACATGCTATTAATCAAACTTTTTTGGATTTCCTCTAGAATTCCTCTCAGACTGCAGTAGATAGACATTGAGGCTGTGTTTTGTTCAGAAATATATTTTTTCTGAAAGGAATAAATAACAAATGTCAGCTGTGCCTGTATGTTTTTGTTATGCCCTGTATCTTTGCATGGAGACTGACTGTTGGTATTGCTTGGATGGGTGTAGAAGCCAGCTAATACTCTACTCCATTAGAAGGGTCTTTTTATATTGTGGTCCTGGACCTAGGGGCTGTAATACTGCATTATACTGGTCAATAAGAATGGAGAGTAAAGCATCAGCATCTGCACCAAAAATTTCAGTATAAACCTCTTATCTTTTCCACACCTTCACATCACTATGCTCTGTGTGAGCCTTCTTAAAGCCTATGCTTTAAGACAGTGTCTTACCCTGTTAGTATACAATACATTGGTTTTGCTGTCAAGGTCTGGATCAGTGCTGTGGTGGATGTCCCAGGTTTTTACTTTTTTGCTAGTACTTCTACCCACAAGAAACTAGAAATTATTAGAGACTGTCCACATGCAACAAACCTCCACTGATCTGAGATTCAGCTTGTCCCCAGAACATCTTGTCCAAAAATGCTTTTGCTCCACAGCTTAATAAGCAATAGTAGGCACCTCTGTGTTTGTTTCTTCTCATGGGATACATCTACATCATAAGCATTGTTGGGGGTGCAGGTGTTTAAGTATGTTTAAAATACTTTATAGCTATCCAGTATTCTAATGAGCAGAGATTTATCATAAGTAAATGGAAAAAAAAAATCAGGCGTTATTCACATGTGACCTCGACTGCAATTACCAGTTCATTCAGAGAGCAATGTTGTGTTGCGGGGTTTTTTAATGCAATGTCAAATGTAGTATGTATATTGCATCAAGGTAGGTGCTTCTTACATAAACATTAGACGTTTTATTTTGATTTTATTTTCTTGCAAATAGTTAATTCTGAAAGCCATAATACTGCTGAAGAAGAAATATCTTTAACCTTCTCTTGACCTTAAATGATTTGAATAATCAAAATACCTAGCTCTTCAGTATGAGATAGTCATAGCTCTTGAAGCAAACTTCATCCAAGTATATTGATATATATATATTATAAATATAAATATGTTATAAATATACCTATAATTAAGGCAATAGACACAAGACAGCTCAGGCAGTTTAGGTCCAAATCCATGGCCTTGCACCAGACTATGTGGTCATGACCAAATAATTTAATCTTCTAGTGCTTACATTTCTTCATTTGACAGTTGGAAATAAGCGCTGCCTTTCTCCTATTTATCTTGTTTACTTAGGTTATTATCCTATCAAGCATGAAGTGTCTGTTGGTGTGTTTTACAAGTGTTGATCACATTTGGCCACAGATCTCAAGGGGAGATTCTAGCATAAAAGGGAATTTTCATTAGAACCGTAAGGTTATCAAAAGATGCCTGTTACTGTTACACTTCACCTGGGTCCCACAGTGTTTTCACATCTTCAGAGACTGTAGTGGGTGAGAAGTTTCAAGTGACATAGATGCAGTTATGTGTAACACCTACATATGTTAGTATTCAGTTATAATAGCAAATCATCTATCCATCCTTATGTAAGTTTGTGCAGTTGTCCACTTGCTCTTCTACCAAATTTGCACATGCTAACTGTAGGACTCTACATGAAGTTTGGTATTCCCAAATGAAAAATTAGTCCAATAACCCAAGTGTTCCTGAGTAAGCATAGGTAATGCCTTGGGGTTTTTTTCTTTGATGTATAATACATGGCCTCTAAGGTAACTCATGCTTTGGTTTGCATGTTAAAGGATTGTGTCCATTCAAGGTATGAAGGAATGTATGTTTTAAGAGTTCTGTCATGACTGATAATCAGGAACATTGTCACAAAACCAAAAGCACTGTCATTCCCATTCAAATTGAATTAATTTAGGAATTCATTGATAGAGGCAGTATTTTTCTTTACATGTTTGTATTCACTCAATTAAAAAACCCCCACACTCATCAATAATGAAATGAAACCTTTTCTGAAATACTGAGAAGCTAAAATCCTTTCTTTCCTTAGCTCAAACAAATCTAGTTCTCTGTGTCAAGCATGTCAATAATCATGTGTTTCTCTTGCATCTTGCCAGGTATTATGACAATATGTAGTCTAACTGTCAAAGATTTTGGTAGTGAATACCTGTAAGGACACTCCATATCCTCTCTTACCAGCATCTCATTACAGGTTTACTTTTTTTTTGGTGGTACAGTTGCATAATTTTGTTTTAATTTCTGAAGTATCTAGTCAGGCACAAAAAAGTCAAGCCTTGTTCTTTCTCCTTTGGATTTCACTAGCAAACAAAACATAATAAATGCCAAATGAATACTGAAATCTGCATCTTCATCCAGTTTTAGATAAGCCAAAATTAATTTCCTCTTATCCAACTGCCATTCAGCTGAAGAAAGGAGGTCAGCTTGATTTTTTACAACTTATCTGGAAGTCAGGAACAGTTTGTTCCTAGAACAATTTGCATAGCCAGGCAAGCAATTACAACAGATTTGTCATGTTGCCAGTGAGTTGGGGACTCACTTGGGTTCAGGCTGAAGCACTCCGCACTCGTTTAGGATTAAATTCATGCCCTTACCATTTATTTCTCTGTACTTTCACTGAAAAAGCAAAATGACAAATTCTTGAAATGGGAGCATAATACTACAGCCTGTAGGATCTTAAGTCTTGCCTGTGTTTGCTTCTCTCACCGGTTTTGGGAACCAAATTCAGTGTAGCTATATTCCTATAAGTGCTTGATGTTGACCAGGCAGAACTACCACAAGTCACAGTTCATAGTATTTCAGTTTATTCTGATTTTGTGCAAGGCACAAGGCTGAGAAGGGAAAGGAGGCTATACCAGTCGCGCAGCCACACTGGGTATGGTGCACTGGGTTAGCCCTGTCAGCCTGTGTGGTTCGTGGAAGACTCCACATGTGGCACAGCTATCATCTGCTCTGTTTGTCCCTGTTGGTAAACTGCACTGTGGCAAACGGAGTCAGAGAACCCTGAGCCATCATTATGCTGACTAGCACCACGTTGCATCATGCCTTCTCCATAGCAAAGCTAGCCCCAACAGGCCATTGCAATGAACAGAGATCGCTAGGGCATATGATGTGTGAAATGTATTAGGTATACAAGGCCCCTCTACACTGTAATAGCTTTATGCCCCTTGGAGATAACCTTACACTGGGCTGATCCTTTCCTGTGAAGTTTGTCTAAAGCAAGGTAGAGTCTAACCATTAGTTTCATATACTGTGCAAGAGCTTTATATGCCTCACGTTTGACTGTTCACTCAGTTGTGCAGATTTGATGCTGGTGAAGCTCTGCTGTGGTCACCAGGGTGGTGGTGTAAGCCAAGCAATCTGGGAGCCTTTACAAAAATTCTGCCAATGAATACTGACAATTACTTTCCTAATGGATTCTAATTGAAACAGAAAATGGAATTAATTAAACTGAACTTAAAGGCCATTATTTTGTTTGGTTTTCTGGAAGTTTCATATAACCTATTAATTCATTACTTAATTTTTAATTGGCAAAGTTTGCTTTTTGCATAAAACAAAAGCCTGATTAACATAACTTTCTTTTCAAACAAAAGCTAATGTAAGCCTATGCTTTTTCATGACTACCATGTGTTTTCCTTGAGGCACCATCCTTATTCAAACTTCAGTGAAAGGTAACCTGTGAAGTCAAACTGCAGGAAATCAATCCTTTTTCTTTTGCTCTTTTTAGGTGTCCTTACTAGCAGTATAAAATTGTAGCAATTCTGGGAAAGACCATTAAAGTCACATAGATTTTCAGTGATCTGGCAGTGCAGCTGTCTTGAACCCCTGAATTACTAAGATGGGGGAAGATGCAAATGAGCAAGGGCTCAACAGAGAGGCCTTCTTCATTCTTTGCACCACACTGCTGACCAGGCACGTGTGCCCAAGTGTGGTACCTTCAGGAATCCATTTTACATGTGGAATGCTTGAGTGGCTGGACAGATCTGTTCTCCATTACAGCTCTGCAGAACCATAATTATTTGTGTAAAAATGTTTATTTTTCTTTGGACTACAAAATCATTACCTGTGACTGGAGAAGTATATTTTACCTTTTTCAGGTGAAAGGTTTATAGGCTTTGTTTGAACTTGCAGCAAGGAAGGTTAATGCCCATTTTTTTGGTGTTCTGAAAAATTTCATAGCAGATGGTGGACAATGCAGGGCATGTGAAGATCCCAAAGAACTGTACGGCTTACATTGTCTTCTTCCAGTTGTATGTTCAGCCTCTGGGACTTTCAAAAGACAACTATTATCATTCATATCTAACTGTCACTCTGACATAATACTGCTAAATGCTCAAGGAGCCCCTGCTCTGGACCCCAAACACAGAGAAAGAAGACAAGGTGAATCAATAAGAATATTGTATGAGGCATGACAGAAAGAACCCACCCAGGCCTGGCAAATAGACAAGATATCATAGGAAAAATATGGATCAGGTATATGAGAAATATTTCTCACATTATTCAAAACGTTTTGGATACAGTTAGCTCTAGGAAAAAACCTGTCAAAAAGCAATGTATGCAAGAGAAGAAGCAACACGGCATATCTGAGCTACAAAAAGATATGTGTCTAATTATGAATTTTCCAGGCAAGATAATGAACCTTTCCACTTCCACAATATCACATGCAGAAAGCTCCATGAGAAAGAGCATGCGGTCACAGCACAAGGATATAACCTGAGCTGTGATCTTCACATCAAACCTGAGACAGAAAGGACATTGCACTCTGGAAGTGGAAGGCACTGAGGATCTTTAAAACCATCATCACTTATGAATGTTGCATAACAAATGTAGGAAAAAGTCCCATCTGCTGTCAACTTGACTGAGCATTTCCTTATCCCTGAGGAACTGGCTTTACTCCACAGTGTACCACAGGAAATGGTCAAAAGACTGTTTTCATTAACATGATGACACAAGTCTACACGTTAGTGAAATAACACTGGCTGTGTTCAGTCTTTAACAGGGGTTCAAAAGGAATGGTAGAAAGTAAGACCTAGGATCGAGCAGGAATGTGTTTATCTCAACAGTGATTTTTGGACTGAAGACAGACACGTTTCTGAAAGAATTAGGTAATCCAGATAAATGTCCTTTGTTGCTGCTCTCTCAGGTGGGAGAATATGTGTAGTGATAACAAACTGTGGTTTACTCCTCAGGAGAGTAGAAGTTGCCTGTCTGGCCCAACCCTCTCTTTGGAGCTGCCCCATTGCAATGCACAATAACATCTGGGAGTTATTTTATATCCCATGAGTCATGGCTCTAGGCAGTATGTCTGATAAACCCAAAAGGGTTCAAAAATCCTGCAAGCCAGGACAGGATTGCTGTACTGCCTTGCATTTCCAGCATACATTCTGCTTCTTGAGGATTTTCTTATGCAAAGACTCAGCAGCAGCACAGGACTGCTTACAACCCTGCCCATGCCCAGCTCAATAGAAATCAGTGACTTCCCAGAGAGCAGCCTGTTCTGATTCCTTTAATTCATGTAATTCCACAAATAGATTGCAGCAGATTTTAAGTCGTAAAATGCTGAGGGGTTTTGGTTTGGCTTGGGTTTTGGTTTGTTGTTTTTTTTTTTTCTAGCCATATCTGTTGAAGTGACTGGAAGAATACCCATGAATTTCAAGTGAGTTTGGATCAGACTTCATGTGCGAAAATAGGAGATGTGGTCTGGCATGTGCATTGGGATTGGTCTGTATTTCTATGCTCAACCAGAGTATGGACCAAAGCTACCCAGAAGGTTACTTCTATGACTGTATTATGGGAAGGTGCTTGACAGACACACATGCATACAGAAAATAGTGCACCAGTGTCTAAAGACATCAGATGTTAGTTCTTCTATCTGCTTTCCTGACACTTAAATGCAGATTATATTTTCCCTTCAGCTTTATACAGTCAAAGGCTGCTGAAGCCAACAGGTCCTGTTTAAACTCGAAACCATTCTCTGCTGCCTTTTTGTATAAGCAGTCAGTTTTTACAAGGGAGTATAGATTCTGCTTTCAAACCTCACCACAGTCAACAGACAAGAAATCATTCTGTAGGCATGCATTCAGTTTTGTGATGCTGTGTTCATCTCCTGTGGTCAAGTTCTTCTATTTTTATTCTTTTTTTCAGCAATATTAATTCATACGTTACACAAGAGTTTTGTTCTTCTGCTCTTGTATAGGGCACTCCAGAAGACAAAACAAAGTGTAATCAAGTCAGTTGTGCAGAACTACATTAACAACTTCAATGCAAAAGGAGGCACAAAATGTGCAATAAATCACCTGATTAAAGCCTGAAAACCTCTTTTTGTTTATACATTTATTGATTTTTTTTCCCTAATCTCCTCTAGCTCCTTCAATCATCAGTCTCTTGCCTGCCCTCTATGATCCAAAATCAAAGTAATAGACTTCAGCTAAACAATAGTTGCAATTTATAGAGCGACAAGGGATGCCTTTATCCACCAGAGAGACTCCTTCCAACTCCAGAAAAGGACAAACCATTCAAATGTTTTTCAGTCTTTATGAAAAAAATCACAAAGCAGAAAGAAAACGTTTCCTTCTAAACAATTGCTGAAACAGCCAGAGGGTAAAGTAGTGATCCTTCTGTGTCAATTTTCGTTGGTTTTGCTAATGTAATTAAATGCAGGGCAGAGTGGGTGGGATGTAAGCCAAATGGTTATGATGCTGTCATGGCCCATAGTAGATGCATTCTCCTGACTCTCCTAGTCATGCTGCAGCCTTCTCTACTTTCATTTTATAACATAGCAAAGCAGCCTATGTGTAAACTTTTCTGTTTCAGACAATTCTGGTTAATGATAGGTGGGATGGTTGCTGATTTCCAGTGAGAAATGTTGATGGCTGGGTAAGTATGATCATTACTACTGAATGTCAGGACTGAAACATGTATCTTCATGTCTGACTCAGCTTCAAAGGTTACTGAGTCGTGAGTGCTTTCTGCTGGTGCATTTCTTCCTCCTACCTCATTACAGGGCATGATATTTTAGAGAATTACAGACATTAACATTCTCACGTTTCCTCTTATTCCTCTTCTCTTTCTACAAGCAAATGTTAGTTGCATAAAAAGTCAACTGTTCCATGTTTGACTCTTAATACTTATTTCTTGGTTTGTTGTTGTGTTTGTTTGTGGTTTTTTTCACTAGAGACGATGTAAAAATGAAGTGAAAACATAGCCTGTATTTTCATCCTTAACTTCAGAGCTTTACATATTTTGACTGACAAGCTGAAAAATGTGGAGGGCAAAGGAAAATTTCACTAAAATATTTCTCCTATAAATGCTTTACTAAAACTTTAAAAACAGCATTAACCAAAAATTACTCCCAACAGTGCTCCAGGGTTATTTGAATACCCTGCTGATTATAATTCCCCAATACCTATTGTTTTCATCATTACAGCATCCTAGAGAAATTAAATAGATATTGTCATGTATCTCATTCTATTAATTCCTTCATTTTATTTCACAGGTCATTTGCCATCTCTTGAATATGGAAACGAAAAATCTTTATTGTGTAAGCAGTAGCATAGAAATAAGGTATGAAAATGGATCAGGATTTTGAAAGGCAATGCTTTTTCCTTCTGATTGCTTTCGAAACGTCTACAAAGGGTTCTTCCTAAGTAATGCTGGAATGCTTACGATGACAGTTTTTGGTAGTAGCTCTTTGGATCCATGCCTTTCAATTCCTACCACGTACAATGCACAGCCAGCAGAGAACTATAAAATGGTTTCTGCCCCAGAGAGCTTACACTGATTTAAATTGTGACAAACAGTGGTACCAGAATGCTCTCAACCTAAACACTTTCAACTTTTTGGGGCCTTTTAGTAGGAATCACAGCTAGGAAAGAATAGGAAAATTAAAATAACGATCTTATTATTATTTTAAAATTTTAAGGTGCAGCCAAAGGTTTTTGTATAATGGAGACTGGAACAGCCTGACTTGTGGTCTTCAGCTATTCTTTCAGCTATTGCTTTGAGAAAGGAATAATTCTATATCTGCTTTTCTGAGCTAGCTGTATTTTGAAGTGGATGCCATCCTTGTATTTATATGTCTGTCTGTGTAGTCAGCCTGAAAAGAGTAGCTGATTGTAACAGGATCTGTGGTGTGGCTTTTTCCCTAATAAAAGTGGAGAAATTACTCAAAGTTTATACCACTATTAGTCTGTTGGATTAAGTGGATCCCTGGAGGTACCAAAATGAAAGAACGACAGCAACTGACTCTCATATCAGAGTGGGTAGAGTAGAGCATGTAGTCTACTTCTAATAGAATAAGCGATATTATAGGTTGTCATCAAAGCATACAGTTTCTTATTAAAACACTCTGTAGAGAAAGAGAATAAATTATATATTGTAAATTGATATAACTAGCAGAAGAGTCAACATGAAGAAACCATAATTAAATAACCATCTTAAAAAAATACACAGGATGTGTGAAATAGGATGATCCAGGTTAAGAAAATGTGAACATAATTTCACAGAATCTTATATATACAAAATCAAACTATGCAAAGTATATTTATATTAGTTAATAAGAAGAGAGAAAAATGTGTGTTGAAAACTGAAAGAATAAAACCAACCGTGATGTCTTACGAGTTTGAAGAAAAGCTACAAAAAGCCACAAAACCAAGAAAATGTCAGATTAAGTTATTGAGCAGGACTTGAGCAACCTTCACCCACTTTAGACACGTTCAAAATCCAGTCCAGATAGACAGCCCACAGAATCATCATTCTTGCCTCTTAACATTGAGGGCTCTACACTGTCATTCCATACAAAAATCACATGAGAAACAAAAATCTGTTGAAGGTCTTCATGGAGAAGTCCAGGAGTTACCTGAAGAGAAAGAGGGTGGCTAAGATCTGGGTTCACATATGCGTTTAGGAGCCTAAAGATGATTGATTTCAACAGGGCTCTAACTCATAAATGTATTTAGGTATCTGTATCCTAAATGTTTCTACGAATTAAAGTCAAAGCTACATTCTAGTCAGGAATCCTGTGTATGGAGAAATACCCAAACAGTCCAAGATATAAAAAAATTCCAGTTCAGTTCTATATGCAGAACAGGTATTAATTTATGGCTGTACAGTTACTGTACCTCTACCAGACTGACTTGATGGCAGGTGATACTTTGTTCTCTAGGCCTTTGGGCTGTTAGGCATAGTATGTTATTTGATTGACCAGAGTTTATGTGTATTTCTATACTGAGATTAGAGACCCAGAGCTGTTTTTTTCCATACTTTCTGGTTTACAGCCTTGCTACTGAAAACTCAAAGTAGTACACTGATTTCAGAGGTCTCTGTGGATACCTGTTTCCAAAGAGGACTATGTAATATAAATCCAGATTTGACACTGGTTAATACAGCAGTGAGAAACATGAACAGCCAAGAGCCTCTTTGCCGGACAAATTTGCACACAAATTCGATGCCGGTGGAAGCATGAGAAAGGGACCGACACCTGCGCTATGGTAGGCAGAATACACGAGAGCGCAGCACACCAATCTCATAAAACTCCGCTTGCCTGTGTCCCTGGCTCTCCTCTCCCTCACACTGCTTCGGGGTTACTCCAACCTGCACTGTTCTCATACAATTTCCAGATTTAGCACCATCATTGTCTCGTTTTCCCATACCAGCCTCCATGGAGGATAAAAGCTCTGCAGTCTCCACTTCGTCACATCCGCTGGGTAGTTCCATTTCAGAGATGACTACCCAGGAGCTGTTAGTGATTGTAAGAGCCATCCATGTTATGCCTGCTGTCAGGTTCCCTCCCGGGCCAGAGTATTGAAAAGACATATTGTACGCTCAGCAAGAAATTGCAGTTAGTCTAGGATATAGTTAGACCATAGTTTTGAGAGAGAATATTGAGAACTCAGGGCACTGGAAAAACAAAGGTCTTTTTCCATCCCAGGAGGTAGAAAAATGCCAGAAGGTGGATATAAGGCTTTTGTAAGTTTTGAGTTTGTGGATTCTGCTGTCTGACCCAAGGTTCTAGCTCTATAGTATGTAATTTAAAGTCCCCTCTAGGTGCTTATAATTTAATTGTAAGGTGTCTCACAAACATCTTAGCAGGTGCAAAGAGGACGTGAAGTGATCCTTTTTTCCTCTCTCCTCAGTTGGAACATGAAGAAGGCACTTTATGATCCAATTAGTGCCTCCAGGAGCTCTCTAATTGCATTGTAAAGTATCTTAAAAAAATAGAAAATTAGAAGCTAGTTTTAAAGCCTGGGAAAAAAAAAAAAAGTGTTGTTTAACTATTTGCCCTCCTGATAACTCAACAGTGAGAGGACCCAGCATCTTTATGCACCGCATTTTGTCTGTAACTTCCCCAGATGTGAAATGCGTTCCATCGCCCAGAGCTCTGGAGAGCGGAGCATCCTTTATTTCATTGTAATCAGAGCTTGAAGTATACTGTGAAGCACCCAAAGTAACTTCCAGCGTTTATGCATGTTGCTCATTCAAGGAAACTGCAACTGAGCTGCACTCTCTGTGGCCATTTTAGCCCGCTAAGTATCTGTTCTATTGAGTTTTTATACCAAGCTCATTGGCATAGTGTTTGAGAGGTATTATATATAATGAGCTATAACATGCTTTCAACTTCAAAGCTCAGCCTCTGTATAATAATTATCACATCGCTTTCCATAACTCTCACATATTTTACTTACTGAGTGGGTGGGAAAAAAAAAAGATATTGAAATAATGTTTAGAGTTATATGGTATTTTTCATCTATAGATCACAAAATATTTTCTGTTGGAAAAGGTAGATAACACAGAGCTGTAAATAGAAACTGATCTTCTGATCCTTAGTGTATGGCCCTTCCTATTTATTGGATTAGTGCTGCTCCCAAGTAGTTTTCTTCATTAGTTGACAAAAGTGATAGGGTTTGTATCCCCTTGCCAATAAAAGAATGAAATGTGTAAAAGCAAAACACTTGAATATGTCTGTTATATGTCATAAATGGCAGTAATACTGGCTTTCCCTTACACCCACACGTAGCCAAGCAGAATACAAGCCATGCATTTTGTGTTTCCATCTATTCCTTTTTTTGTTGCTGGGATTTAGCCCAGTCCATTGCAGCAAAAAGCCACAGTATAGCAAGACTGTGCGATGAGGTTGCACTGTGTGCAGAGTCTCTACTCATCCCCTCGGGAAGAGGCTAACGCCACCAAGGGTGTCCTTAAGCACCTATGTACCCTAGAAATTGCTAGGAATGGGACACCAGTCTAATTTAAATATAACAGAGTGATGTTCAAAATTCAGGTGTTATGTTACCTCAACCCAGTCCTCCTCTTCCTGACAAATTTGCATTCTTATGTAGGGGAACCTTTTCTTGCCTGGTACCGTGATCGTGCTGGGAAACTCTTCTTCCCCTGGCTAACAGGCGTTGACAGTCTCTCTGCATTGCAACAGCAGGAGAAAAGGGCTGCACCTCTGGGAAGAGAGATTCACAGTCAGGTGCTGTTTCAGGAAAAGGGTAAGGGACAGCTGACAGCTTTCATCTTTTGTTCTGACACACTCTGCCACATACCTCTGCACTGGCATACCCATTCCTACCTTGCTTTGAGTAAAGCCACTGATAATTGACAGTAAGTCGTCAAGAGACTTACCAGGATGCTCTTTTTTGTTTCTCTTCTCTTCACCCTTGCTTCCTCTCATCTGAATTTTGGGTTGAGTTTATTTTCCTGAAATAAAATTAGCTCACAAAAACAAGAATACTGCTCACATTAAGGCTCCTTTGATTCAACGAGCAATGCGTCATCTTGTTCCAGATTCCTTCATGGCAGGATCCCATTTTCTGGTATAAAATTCATAGGCCTTCATAAATCTTCCACAGTAATGGTCTGAATTTCAGGAGTTTAACAAACACACTGAGTTTTAGGTTTTATTACAAACATTTCATATAATTAGCCTGAACAGATGGCATATGATTCTACCATTAATCATCTGTGTACAACCAAAATGCAGTAATGTCAGTATCTCCCAGAATACTTCTCTGAAAAAACACCTGGCTGCAATTCTGATCTCTCTTGCACCTATCAGATGCCACGACTGTAGTAAAATTACTTCTGATTTATCTCAGTATTGAACAATTGTAGAATGAAGCCTTTTTCATTATACAAACTATCCTCAGTGGTTTCAAGACTTACATTGAGTTTTATGCAATATATAATCAGTTAAAAAAATAACTTCCCTGTGTGGGACAAAAAGGAGGAATATTAATGGAGAATATCTTTCAAAGCATTTCTGGAAACAATACCCTTGTGTATAAAAAGAGTCTTTTTTGGCATCTCTATGTGGTAGCGTTTTCAATTCCAATAGCTATAATAAGAAAAAAATCTGCCCTATTTGTCAATCTGTCAGGAAATATATTTCAGCTTCAAGCATCATACTCCTGGGGTTTATGGAAATCACAAAGCATCTCATTCAGATGAAGAGGCTGAAGCTATAAGCAATGCAATTAATATCTTCAATTTCTGCCTTCAGCATGAAAAGAAGCTCAAAAGCTTTTTGAATCTGAATCCCAAATGCTGTCTAATAGTTCACATCTGGCTTAAGCTATTTATGAGAAACAACAGTTGTTGGTATCAGCAGTGCATTCAGTGACATACTAACCTTCTTACCTAGCAAGGCGAGGGCAGGGCTGGCCGGAGGTCATGGGAAGGCTGTTTGGCAGGCTCGGTGAGCGGAAGTGTTGCATCTCAAGTGTTGCTGTTATAAAACGTGGAGACAGAAAAGCCTGCACCTCCCTGACAGCACACAACCATGGATTACTGGGTGTTTTCACACACTGTGCACACAGGGTACAGCTCACAAGTCATACTGTTTATTGGCAACAGTCTTTGCACAGTGAGAAGATTAACTTTTTTATTTTTTTACTGTTTGCATTTCAGTAGGACTCAACACTTCATCTCAGACACAGCTGTGTTTGATCCCGTGCAAGCACCTAGACAGTTGTAATTCATTCCTGAAAAAAAATTCCAGTCTAAGCCTGTTTGACACCTTAGGAAGAACCACATTGGCACCTTGTGCTTCCTCTGTGAGACTCTTGTCTCAGATCACTCATAGGCACAACAAAAGCTCAGGAGAGCGGATGGCAATAGTTGTTTCATTACTGGAGCTGGAGACTCGATCAGGCATTCCAAGTAAAGATAAAAAGCAGATATTCTCTCATATGACTACTTTACTTCACAATGTGTGAGAAGGACCCACAACATACAACATCCATGCTGCTATACCAGAGGAAAGTTGAACAGAAAGAGTAAGTGTCTTACTCTGAAAATTACTACAGCAGAACTTGGAAGACTTTCTCATAACTCATTCACTTTACCATAGAAACATCATTTCTTTCCACAGTGCCTATCTCCAAAACGGGGCCTGCGTTTTAGCAGAGGAATGGAGAACAAAATAGACTTGTATAAACACTTGTTTGTTCCAGTTTGGTAGCTGAGGTGACAAAGGAATTGGGTCACGTTTTAGGCAGGGATTTGCACTAGGAAAACGAGTGGTGCCAGCATCGGCTTTCAAGATCCTAATGGATAAAGCTCTTAGCAGTCTGGGTTTATTTAAGTCTAGCCTCTCTTTGAGCAGGAGGTTGAACTAGATCAACTCCCAAGGTCCCTTTCAACCTGAATTATTCTATGTTTCTAAGAAGCCATGACAACACTCAGGTGGCTGAAAAATGGCAAACAGCCCATAGTAATGGATTGTTTGGGCACAACCCAAGCAGTATTCTGTACCTCTCACTAGTTTCCTTCTCTTCTGAAGGGGCTTTTAACTGGTAATTTATGTTTTGCTTATTCTGTTGTAACCACAACTGTAAAAACTGAAGGGAGAAAGGGAGGTAAAAGAAAACAGCTTAGACCCTCTTGCTGATAATGAAAAAATACAGATGCTGTATTACAGTGCTGTGAAATGGTCTCGCTCCACCAGAATAGTCCATGACAGTAAACCAAGCATGATTAAGAAAGCTGCTAACAGGCACAGGCTGCTTAATGTTCCTGCTCAGTATAGAGAAGACAAATGTTCTGCCAATTCATCTCTTTTTAAACATAATAAAGCAAAAGAGCGAGAGGGAAATATTTGTTACACTGGGATAAATATCTTTCCTTGGACACCACAAAAACCCACTACCAAAGTTTGTTGGCCAAAAGTCAGGCAGGAGATGATTTCTTCACTGTGATTCAAGCTCACCAAAAATATTCTTTTAGTTAGCGATAAATTTATCTCATGCTACTACAGAGAAGCCACCTGTGCAGCCTAATTTAGATCAGAGGTGTGTCTTGTCTGAGCAGTCACAGGACTGCAATACATGAAGGGCTACTGAACAGCAAGTGCTCATACTTCTATGCTAGGACATGCAGCTACAAAGCAGATGAAAGACTACCTAGGGAGTGCCTAACAAACTCTTGCTTATGGCTATGAATAACAATGAGAGCTGGGCTGAAGGGTGGTTTGTTGTTTTTTTTTCATTTTGTGAATTTTACATTTAAATCGAACCTTTTTATTTATTTATTTTGTGCATATGGCTAGCTAAATCCCAGCGGAGGGCAAGCACTGTAAGCTTTATGCCTCCTTGCATATGCTTGTTTTCTGAAAACACGCAGGCCAGCAGGAGCTGTGAGACTACATATCTATTTCTTTGTCACTGGTGCAAAAAGGGTGCGAAATAGGACCTTAATGGCCTGGTAACCTTCAGGTACATGTGGTTATACAAAATGCGAGGTATTGAATATTAAGACCCCGAATGTCACTGTTTAGCTTGCCTGTCCAGGGCTGGGGTCATATCATCCTGTGACATTTGTACACAGCAGATCAACTCATTATTTATTAATGACTTTGATGGGTTTTCTCTGGAGCACATTAAGGGGCAAAATTTGTCAACACTCTACATGAATGGCAGAGAAACAGGAAACCTATTCACAGTTTATAAAAAGGGTGGGCTTAATTTCAGTTTTTACTCTTCATGGATGTCTGTACTGCCACCATTTCTCTGGGCAATATTCAGGCCAGGGAATATATACTGGAAGTAATATGCTGTCCAATGACAAAAAAAATGCTCTAAATTTGGAGTGCTGGAACACTAATTTACACTAACCAGGGTGCTGGAAGTATTCTGCCTGCTTGGACCCGTCAAAGCTTCCGATGGCTTTCCAGGGCCTTTTAACACACCACGGCAGACGTTAGCCCAGCCTTTTGAGGGGGAAGCAGTCACAGGTCATTCTAACACATTAGTTTTCCAAATTTTTTCCCAAGTGAAAAGCTGCTGTTGTCTACAGAGAGTTAGAGCCTTTTTTTGCCACAAAGGCCTTTCCTCCCTCCCACAGAAAAATGATTGTTTCCTGCTCATAGTAAAACTAGCTTTCACATAATGAAACACTTCAGAAGTTTAGAGGAAAGATTACAAAATGTCTTGCTTTTCACAGAATCAGAGCAAACATTTATGAGTTTTAATGGTGGAAGAAACACAAGATTTTCTTGATGCTGATATATTTTCATGAAGATCTATGCTTGAGTCAAATATGAAGTTTTGTTTTGGTGGATAATAAAGGTACTTAAATACAACCAAATTTGCATGGAAATCTTTTCCCGGACTTTAATTATTATTAGGAAGTACCACAACAGAAGAAAATATCAGTTGATAACTAGATTAGCAACAACAATTCTGTCCACAAATAAAAAAGATAAATTACATTTTCTTGAGGTAGTTGGCCCTCTTGGTTAACATATTAAAAACAAAATGTAGCAGGGAGCATAGAGGAGGAAGAAGTGTCTGGCATCACATCCACCTGACATTAGCTCCCCAGCCTTTCCTACCTCAGACTTGAGGCTGTCAGCTGCATATGACCTTCAGAGCAAGGTTTGAATATATGCCTTAGATCTGCACTGGGTTTTCCTATTCCCTCACAC
>NW_010545582.1:23619-36655 GCF_000687285.1 Phaethon lepturus
AAACAATAGAAAATACAGTTGTTAGACACGTCGTTTTACTCTTTCAGGTGCTGTTCCTGAAACACTGTTGTTTTCAGGTTATAGACAAGATATTTACCAATCCTTTTACTTCATTCGAGTCATCTGTCTCCCTGTTGTTATCTTTCTAACAGAGCTTTAGAAATAGTTCTTTTAAAAAGTTCCCACTTTTTTTCCAGACAGCAAGTTGAAATATTGATGTTTAACAAATGTGTTTACTGATACATTGTCCCCTGTATGGAAAAATTGGTAAGTAAATGAACAGAAATATCAGCTTCCATGTTTGGCATCCTGGGCAATGCAATAGGATCAGTGATGGGAAGTCTACAAAAAGGGGAAATGAAGAGAAAACAAAAATGCAAGTCCTTTGCAATAAATGGTCAGAGAAAACTAGTGAAGACCTTATCAGGGAATCTTTTGTGAAAATCAGGGCTTTAGCATCACTAGAATACATCCTTCCCAGTAATACTGTGCTTCTATTCTTTTTTTGCAAGTCTATGGGAAAAGAACAGAGAACAAAAGAGAACAAAAGAGAAATTAACAACTGTTACTATGATTCTCACCCATGCTATGATGCACCTCTTTTATACCTTTAATCTGTGGATTTCAAAGACAACATTAAATCTGATTTTATTAACCTAAAGAAATCCAAGAGTTAATTTACAGCTACTTGCCAATTTACAAGCCATTGAAGTGCAATGAAGCTGAGCATTCTTCTTTCAGCACTTTCATAATTAAGCATTTGACTAATTTAAATATTAAAACTGTTTTCTCATAATTGCCTAATCTCAGTCAAATATAAGCAAGACAAATTCACATCTGCTCAAAAGATTTGAGATCTCATTTAACACTAAAGCCCACTGAAGCCAGTGGAAGGATTCTAGTGCTTCTATCATATGCTTCTGCCAGCAAGGTCAGCATCTGCAGGGGCTTTCTGAGAAAGGACTGGCACTAAATTTACACTGTCTAAGAGCAGACTTGCATTACATACGTTAAAGGAAACCAACAAAATGGTTTGTTTTTTTCTTGTTACTAACAGCATCTTGGCATATTTTCAGTTGCATTTTACAATTCTAATAATTTTACTCATTAGCTCTTAAATTCTCTTGCATTAATGCACCACAAAAAATATGCGCTCTTTAAAAATGCAGTTAATTTCTGTTGCTTTCATACATTTCTTACAGTTGTCCCAGTAAGGGCAGGTAAGTCACACCCTGTCTCCTTTTGGAAGGGCTAACTACAAGAGACGTGCACACATATCCTCCAATCCATGCTCAGAAGCAGAGGACCATGCAAATAATTTCCCAAGAAAATGGTGAGATGCAAGGGTTTTTTTCTCTGTGGCTTGAAAAGTACTCTTTTACTTCCTTTCCGTCTCCAAATCTCAAGCACAGGGGTAGTATTTCAACTTTCCTGTGCAATAACACCAGAGTTCCTTTGCACAGCTTCTCCTATAGAGGCACAGCCTTGGACTGGCACATGAGTAAATAGCAAATCTGCTGCTGTATAAATAGTCAATGCAGAACTATGCATCACTTGCATATCCATTGCAATTATCAAAATAATCATAGAATCATAGAATAGTTTGGGTTGGAAGGGACTTTTAAAGGTCATCTAGTCCAGCCTCCCTGCAGTGAGCAGGGACATCTTGAACTAGATCAGGTTGCTCAGAGCCCCGTCCAACCTGACCTTGAGTGTTTCCAGGGATGGGACATCTACCACTTCTCTGGGCAACCTGTGCCAGTGTTTCATCACCCTCACTGTGAAAAATTTCCTCCTAGTCTAGATCTACCCTCTTTTAGTTTAAAACCATTCCCCCTTGTCCTATCACAACAGGCCCTGCTAAAAAGTCTGTCCCCATCGTTCTTAGAAGCCCCCTTTAAGTACTGGAAGGCTGCAATAAGGTCTCCCCGGAGCCTTCTCTTCTCCAGGCTGAGCAACCCCAACTCTCTAAGCCTGTCCTCATAAGAGAGGTGTTCCATCTCTCTGATCATTTTTGTGGCCCTCCTCTGGACCATCTCCAACAGGTCCGTATCTTTGCTGCGCTGAGGGCTCCAGAGTTGGACACATGGTGGGGTCTCACCAGAGTGGAGTAGAGAGGCAGAATCATGTCCCTCGACATGCTGGCCACACTTCTTTTGATGCAGCCCAGGATGTAGTTGGCCTTCTGGGCTGCGAGCACACATTGCCGACTCATGTCCAGCTTTTCATCCACCAGTACTCCCAAGTTGTTCTGAGCAGGGCTGCTCTCCCTTCATCCCCCAGTGTGTATTGATACCAGGCTTTGCCCCAACCCATGTGCACTTGGCCTTGTTGAGCCTCAGGAGGTTCACACGGGCCCATTTCTCGAGCTTGTCCAGGTCCCTCTGGATGGCATTGCAACCCTCAGGCATGTCAATTGTACCACTCAGTTTGGTGTCATCTGCAAACTTGCGGAGGGTGCACTCGATCCCACTGTCTAGGTCATAGATGAAGATATGAAACAGTTCTGGTCCCAGTACAGACCCCTGAGGGATAGCACTTGTCACTGATCTCCATCCAGACATTGAGCCATTGACTACTACCCTCTGGATGTGACCATCCAACCAATTCCTTGTCCACTGAACAGTCCCTCCATCAAATCCATATTTCTCCCACTTAGAGAGAAAGTTGTTGTGGGGGACTGTGTCAAAGGCCTTACAGAAGTCCAGATAGTGTTTTGTCAGGACATGGTTCAAGCATAATCTATGTTCTGGATCTCTGCAGACGATTTAACTCATCCAGATGTATTCAAATAGCTTGCCTCTTATCTTCTCTTAACACCTCCAAACAAGAATTTTACTGTCTCCCAGTTAGCAATCATGCCGATGAAGCAAAAACTGCCCATACAACAGCACTTTTTTTCCAGCGAACATGCAATTGCTGATAGGCAGTACAGGTAAATAATATACCATGTAAAGGAACATTACGGAATGCACTGTATTATTACCTATCTGGAAGATTTATTTGACCAATATATCAACCCTCAGGGGACTGGAAGCAGTCTCACGTGCTTCCAACAACAAAAAAACCCCAAACCCTCTAATGTAATATATGTGCTTCATTAGTGTTGGGGATGTGTCATTTTAGCAAAGTAGAGGAAAAATCAAAGTCAGGAAAGGGGAAGCTAAACTAATTATTTGAAGTGATAAATCTAGTTTTTTCAGACAGATTATGGGACATTCCTGTGATAGGGAAACAGCTTATACCATAAAATCAATACACATGAATTTGATGTAAGTGTGGAACAAAAGTTCAAGTTCTATTAAAGACGTTCATATACCTACCTTTCTTTATAAGTGTATGTACTACAGATCACACCAGTGAAATGCCTCTGTTGATAGCAATAGAAGAAAATAAAATAAGGCCAGTAGGTACTGGTGGTGTCCTGATTCTTTCTCTTATGCTTTCATGTGAGGCATTTAAGATTGCTAATGTTCAAGATGTTCAGCAAAGCCAATTTTCTTGTGACAAAACGACTAAGTAGCAGTGCTTGGAGAGAGACTGTGTGGCAAATTCAATTACATAATCTTGTCAGTAGGCAAATTTTTTTTGCTTGCCTAAAGTAAAATCTAATAAGGAAAAATATTTCAAGAACCTTTATTTCTATTTTGCATGGAAATTTAGAAAAGTAGACATTAGCAGGTCTAATCAGTTTTTGACTGCTATATACCTTTTTTGAAAATTACACCTTCACTCTTCAGTCACTTAAATACTTTAGAAAACTGTATCCAAAATGTATGCATCAAAATGACTGTCAAGAACGCCCAGGCACTAGATATAATTCACATAGTATTCAGCTGCTGTGTTTTTTACAAATTATGATAAACTGAAAATCTGGGACAATGTCACTTTATAATCATCTTTCAAAGCAAGAAAGTCTTTTAGTCCATCACATGCATATAGCTTTAGGAAAACTTGATGGAAATATAATATTACTAATCACTGATATTATTCATTTAACAGTAGAAGGCATATGTAATTGCAAATATGATTTCAAAAAGGCTGTCATAAACATTTACTTCCTCCAAAAATTAAATAATGCTTGAAACAGTACAACAAGATGCACATGAGCTTTTTTTACTTCTTGTTGCTCTACGGAACTAATTTAAATATGCAATATGGACTTTAAGGGGGTTGTTTAGGTGTTTTGGGCTTCTTTTTTCCCCTTTGGCCCAGCTCCTAGTTTCAGAAACTGTTCCTCTCTGTTGTAAGCACAAGAATAACAAACTCACAAATCCACCAGAGACGTAGGCAGGTTATAAACAGCTGGGGAGTAAATTCCAAGTCAAACAGCACCATATTGTTTCTGTTTCTCAAATGCTATATTCATGCATATTAGCAAAATAATTACACTTTCCTTTCATAAGGAAGCGTATTTATAACAGGAATTATGACATTTCAAGGAAACTAGAGTCACTGCAGCTAAGCTTAAGTTGTATGCTGTTTATTTTTTTACTGGAAAAAGCTTGACAAAAAGTTTACCAAAAACTGTACTCTATAAAAAACCAAAAAAAATAAGGATGAAGAAATAATAAAGTTATGGAGGGCTAGTCTCATTTCTTCTCCCTTTCTATTACCTGTGTTCCCAATGATGGCAGCCTCAGGAAAGGAAGCTATATGAAAGGAAGGTAGACCTGTAGAGGGTTCACAAATGCTCTGGGAGAAAAAAATTCAATTTCTCTCTTTTGTTGCTAATTCTTATAAGGTATGTGCCTAGTCATGCAGCATCCAAGGTAATGCAGCTCCAGCTGACACTGGAGTTCGATCCATGGATTTGAGCTTGGCGTGAGCTTGAGTTTGTGGCTACAAAGATCTCTCTGTCTGTCACTATAGTCCTTTGAAGATCTGGGCCTGAACCACTCTGAGTGAGATTTGCAAAGGAGTTTTAGCACCTACATAGTACTAATCTAAGAGAGGCACCTACAAGGGACATGAAATCATGGCGCCTGTCTGCAAAATAGGAACATAATACTTATGTGAAATATCTGAAATGTGAGCCATCCAATTAGCTCACATTTTTTCTCAAGTTATTACAAGAGCAAATGGAGAAAAAATTCCATTAGTGAGACCCCAGTGATCTGTGTGTGGTTTTAGTCAGTGTGTACATTCAAGAGTTATGTAGCCCTTACAGGTGCCACGCCACAGCCTGCAGTGGATATGTGACCTACATGGCACTGGTGGGGCTCCATGAAAAAGCGATAATCCCACTGTTAAAACCCCAGTGTGGGTTCACATTCTGATGTTGGCTGAAGGGGGAGAACATGCTTAAAACAGAAAACCAAATACTGTTTTTCCCTAAAATACCTTGGTTGGTCTGAATTTTTAAACTATGTGTTTTCAACAATACTTATCTTTTGGTGCTGACTCACTGCTGTTCTGAACTGCAATGCAGAAGTCAAGGACCAGTGCTTATTCTTGTCATTGCCTGTTACACTGCAAGTGGTGTTAATGACTGGGAAAACACCAAAATAAATTGATTTCTGGGATGTTGTTTTAATGCCGATCACAACAATGTCCATTCAACAGTGAAAATTTCAGCAACCAACCTATGCTGGCTTTATGCTATTGCTATCACTGATAGTGCATCCTCCATTCTCTTAGTGCTTGAAGAAAAAGACCAGAAAAAATAAGGCCCTTCCAATTAAAGTCACAATTTTATATCCCACTTGCTGTATGTCATCCAAAGAGCTGCTGGGTAGGTTAAGGACATCCTCAGATAATCCCAAGTATCACTGGTTTAAATTGCCTTAAATTATCCTAGGCTTTATCTTTTCCTACATTACAGTGAACGATGATGGGTGTCAAGTGCATTCAGACTCATTTTTTGCCTGTCTTCTCTAGATAAATTCAGGTGAGGTGTGAGGATGTCAAATGCAGCTAGAATAGCATGCTCTGCCTGTGGTGGTGTTGTTTTAAACTTCACCAAGCTGTTTTACTGTTCAGGAAATTACCTCTTGTTAAAATTTGAAACCAAAATATCTTTGTTGAAATTATGTCAGTTTATCTTCGTAATGCCAAGTTCTAGAACAGTAGAAATTTTGGGATCATCAGAGGCTGAGGTAGACCTGACCTTGCTGTCTCAAAAATTGTTAGAGTTTACCATAATAAAAATGATGTAGGGGAAATCTGTTTCAATAACAAATACTACCCCTACTCCATATGAGGATTATAAAAAATGCTTCATAAAGTCCCCACTCAAGCAAAGGGTTGTGTTTGTGAGCAGATTTTAAATTAACCTTCCAGTTAAGCATGTGTATAATGCTCATAGAGTTGAGGACAGTTGTCTCCTCATATTTGGTTGTGGGATGATGTAGATGGACTTTAAGAAGAACTCAAGATCAACTTCCCCACAGGTGAGGCCATGTGCACAAGTCTTATGGTGCCTATAACATGGGGGGCACACCATGCATCTCTCTTAAATATATAGGGTTCTCCTGTTGACACACACTAGACTCAATCACCAAAATCCTGTGCTAATATTCAGATAACTAGCTACTTCTATGTCTTCCTGTGAGATGGACCCATTTACCTCTGTCACAAACAAAATGACATCGTTGAAATGCCTCTGTGGCACAAAGATAATGAAGGCAGTAGGGTTTCTGAAAAGAAAACCGTAGAAAGATTTTAGTGAGAAAATCAGGGCTGGTGGGTAACAGTTTTGTTTTTTTCAGGGGGAGGAGAGGTGAGGAGGAATTGCTATTGTTTTTTAACAAGCCCTACCTTATCATCAGAGAACCAGAGCTTGACTTCTAGGTCTGCAGCCGTTCTTACAATCAGCATGAGGACTCAAAATTTTTCACGGCACCCTAAATCTGGTGGAGACTATAGGAGGAACTTTTCATGAGCAACTGCTAAGAGAAGCACCTTGCACTTATATTTTGGGAGTACAGGCTTTTCTGTAGTTCCCTAAAGCAATATAAATTAAGTATGGTGCTTGCTTTCTGTGAATGCTGATCCAGGATAAGCACTCATTCTGTCATGCACCTCCTGTTTCATGTTGCTTATTCCTGAGGAACATCATATGTGGTGCCTCCCATTTTCAGGGAGTTTACTTTTCTTTCTTCCTGGATCCTAGAGATCTGTTCTCCTGAATTGCTGCATCACAAGTCTGTGAAATGCATCATTGCCTCATAACCTGAAAAAGCCTTTTTTCCCACCAAAAAAGTAAATCAACAGGGTCATTTCAAATCCTACCATATTGTTTAATCAGCTTAATGACTAGAAATTACAATGAACAGAAAAACACATTAAAAAATTTTTTTGAATACTCTTTCTATTCATTCTCTCAAGTGGGCACAATGTACTGAATACTCCGTTCTCTGTAAATGGACGTTTAACTTTAAGCACTTGAACAGTCTCGCTGAGTTAAATGAGGCTACTCATCTGCTTAAAGTTAAGCACTTAAATTTAAGGAAGTGCTTTCCTGGTACATTGCTACTACAGTGACAGGATTCTCAGCCACTTGCAAACACAGTAGGTCAAAACACTCTACCTTTTTTTAATTATTTTTTTTCTTGGCTATTTTTCATGACTAAAGAAAAGTGCAGCAATTTCCAAGCTAAAATATTTTGATTAAAAGTTGAAATATTTTGATGGGAAAAAGTTTTTATAATACTTCATGGTTACTGTACTTTGGTTGCTTCATGCTTCTGTCTTCTATACTGCTTAGATTATTTTTCCATCAGGAATTTTGATGGAGAGGAAAAGCAATGCATGACAAGAGATGTTTCTCCTTAAGATACTTGACCTGTGGACCGTCATGGAGGTGTAAGTTAGGTAAAGAGTACCTACTGTAAGAGACTATCACAGCCTTTCCAAATGAAAATATTTTACCTTTGGAGCAGAGAGTCATAAGCTCCCAAGAGTTCTGTGAAGAAACAGGTTTGTTTTGTGGAGAGGAAGAGTGTGTGCTTGTCCATACTTGCAAAATGCATATACAAGACGTGTACAACATGACACATAATAATCTATTGATTTTTATTTTGGACTTTTGCACAGGGTTAAACGACCTTGTTTAAAAATATGCTGGGATTGTTGCAATGAAAACTGTCAGACCTGTCATCTGTTTCAAAATGCTTACACTAAAACATCATTTTATCTGGTCTATAGGACACGTTTGTTTGGGCAGGTATAAATAAACTGAGGCAGTCCCCTAAAATCCTTTATTTAACTGATTGTGGTTAGCTGTGGCTGCAGCCACCCATCACATAATAAAGGTTTATGTTATCACTGCAGCTTGAATACGTACTTAGAGAGGAAGAAAAAGTTTTTGCCTTCTCAGATCCTTCATAGGCCAGTGACCTTTATAAATGACAGTAAATCTCCACTGAATGAACGATGAGAGGAGAAAGGAAAACATTAAGATATTTTGTCCTACTTTTTTGTGGCATGTTGAAAACAATCACGGTGCCTATTTGTCATGTTCCAGCTTTGTCTCCCTTTTGCAGTAGTGTCTGACAGGTTGAATGAAGAAAGTGTAAGTGAAGATGAATTGGCAAAGGTATCACTTCTGGTCTGTCTAATTCTGAAGCAGACGAAAAATATATATAATATCAGGATGTTAAAGTGAAGGAAACATTAAGATCAAGGGACTGCAGGGATAAAATAAAAAACCTCTGGGCAATTTAGGGAACAAATAAATAATCCAAATGTGTTTCTCATAATTTAAGATATTCAGTTATTTTATTCTATTTGTAACATTAAAATAACAAGCAGACTGTTTATGCTGGAAATGATTGAGCAAGGTGAACAAACACAGAAATAATAATGACGAGAACAGAAGAAAATATGAGGAAAATTTCCCTAATATTGATGGTCATTCACACTGCAGAATTGTTTCCTGAGGGAGCACATGCTTCTGTTTTGACTCATGTAAAACCAGACTGGGGAAAAACTTGGGAGCAGACCACACAGAAAAATCCTGCCTCAACAGTGGAATTGGTGGGATGAATTGCACCTCTTTTCTATGCAGGAGTTGTATAACCGAAAGTCTAAAAATTGCCTGATGGTGCTGGGAAGTGTGGCAAGGTCCGTGGGATGCTGTCCCAGGCCAGTGCACGTACTGCCAGGAGGTCAGCATCCAGCTAGCTGCCAGTGCCCTGGGGAAGCACCCTGCTGAGCCTTGCTCACCAGCTTCCCTCTCCCCATCACTGTCTAGAGCAAAACTTCAAGATCTCATGATGGTGCTCAGAGTCCTGGCAACACTCACTCGTTCAAAGAGGAGGGAAAAAGGATTTCCAGACCTCAGTCCTGTGCAAGAAAACCACTGAATGTGTTACGGTTGTCACAATGTACAATCACTGAGCTACTCATCCTGCTTCCTTTGTGCAGTCCAGTGGCAAGAAAGATACTCAGCCACACTTGTGCGTGCACACAAAAGCTCGCTTTCTCCTTCTCTCTCTGTAGATTCAGGCTGGAGACATATCATTCCATAAGGAATAATACAATCAGTTTTAAACTTTCCAGGCAATATACTGTAGGCAGATTGTGAGCAAGCCAAGTTAGGAAGTTCATAAAGATGCTCATACACTGAAAGAACTTCTTTATGGAGAACGGTTTGATTATCTTCCCTTGGGTGCTGATGAAAATTTCACTACTTCCTTCAGTCTAAAAGTGATTGAACCTTACTTAACAAATCAAATAAAGGGAATTAAAATTCTGATTTTATTCAAAGCTTTTTTATACTAACTTTTTCCTACTAGCTTTTTCCCATTCAGTTCAGTGAAACTATTCCTGATTAATAATACTTGCAAACTAGATCCAAACCTCTATCTTCTATTTCTTAACAGATTAATATCATATGTGAAAATAAATCTAGAACATTAGAGCTAATTGAAATTTTTCAATAATGATTCTTGCTCCAAAATGGCCCTTTACAGAAAGAAAGACAGACATAGCAAAAAATCCTGGTATTGTTTTTGTTTCTTTGTTTTTAATGTTTGTGTTCAGTGTTTTTCTAATGTTTATTGAAAATATTATGGACTTTTTTTTTCTTTGCTGACCTGATTTTAGCAAACAGAAACATCTGGATATCCACAGGGATATTTCCAATACAGCATTTTGGAAGAAAAACATGCAGATGCTTGTATTTTGTACACAAATCTGCCAAAACGCCAAAATGGATCTGTTGCGAATAGCTTCAAATGTAAATTACATCAGTAGTTTAAAATGTGTCATGAAACCTTATTTTCTCTTTCAGCCACATGCACAGACTAATTGATCTTACTTTGTTTCTGCCTTTTTTAAAAACTCAACTTCTGCCACAGTCACTGTTATTTTGAACTTACTGCCTGTTCATGAGGAGTAGTCACAAAGAGAATTTGAAAAACAGAGGAATGACAATGCCTCGTTGAAATTACACGCCCACAAAATTGATCTGAGGCAGAGAGTGTGGGAGGCACAGAGAGGATTGTCTTCAGGATGCAGATTGATAGACAGACACCACATGGCCTGATACTACAGGGCAATGTCTGTGACAGTCACTTCATACACACATACCGTAATGCACTCTCTATGATGATTTCTGCAGGCCCTGTAAGACTGGCGTATGATGCGACTCAATACTCTGAAGCACATGTTTTATTTAAAGGAGTGTAATTATTTTCTCATGGATGCTGATTAAAGATTTGCTAGTGGCTTAAATGAAAAAAAAAATTCCTAAGTTAACAAATCATACAAAAACATTAAAATTTTGACTTATTTCTAACAACTTTATATATACTGGCGCGTCCCCAGTGAGTTCAAGAAAATATCTTGATGAATGGCCCAAGCAAATTATCATGGGTGGTAAGTATAGTATGAAAGTTAGCACTCTGATAGCTACCCTAGTGGGAACAAAATTTCAATAATGTACTATAGTTACGCTTATTAGGCAAATACAATTTCTATTACGAATGTAATAGAAAGTCCCTACTGCACTCGTCTTATTTGATTTTAGGAACCACCAAGACACTGGATGAAAGACAACAACTGAGCTTTATTTTTCACACCTCTCCTCCAGAGACACCAATAGTTCATCCATCCTGAGCCTGTGTGGGCAGAAGGATATTCCAGTGATTAGATCACTGCCAGCCTAGGACATGTCAGACCCACCTTCAGTCTTATGCTCACGATTTTTCTGGTAGCAGGTCACTTATTCTTACTGTGCACTCTGCTGGGTTATTCCAGGCATCTTCCTTTCCCTCTGCAGAATTGCGGGGGGTCCTGAGCTTCCCTGCCCTTGGTCCCCTTCTCTTCTCCTTCTGCTCCATTTCCCTGCACACTCTTACCCACAAGCAAAATTTCACCTGTTGCCTCTGCACTGGTGATTCCTGCACCTTGCCTTCTTCTCCAGACCAGGCTATTATTGTCTAGGGCAAAATTTCAGTTTGCCTCTGTATCTTTCACTGGCAATATCAATGGTAAAAAGAGAATTTCTATTTTTTTGCCACAATGCCCTTGTCAACACCACCACCATCGTACTGCCCACTGCTCAGTCTGGTATCAGAGACCATCTTCAGCACAGATCACTCCTTGGATTCACGCTTTTAGGGAACAGCAAAGCCTCGCAAATTCTCCTTGTTAAGATACTGCCTTTCTTATTCACGTAGGCATCTCAAATTTCTCATCACAGCATCCTTTGTTTGAAGCCTCACCTACTGCAGGTTACTTTTCTCCAGCTTTGACAAATGCGTGTTAGCCCCGAGGACGTGCATGCAGAATGCAGCTGCAGGCAGTATTTCCTTATGCTCTGACACTGTCTGTCTTCACTGCTGTGACAGACACTTGGCTCCCACTTCTCTGCTGTGAAAAGCATTCACTACATCTCCTCATTTCTAAAGAGTACTCAGGCTGGTTCCCATTGCTCTGTCTTTCAAACATCATTTCATATTGAAATAAAGCTCCCAGTATTGGCTCCGTCAGCTGAGCCACAGCCGTGGCTCAGACAGAGGATTTTCAGTTTTCTGCAGTAAAGGAGTGCTTTGTTAAGTGGGTCATTCAGATCTCTCCATTGTCTCTTGTCTTCCCTTTTAACTCTAAGTCTTCTGGGATCAGAAAAATTTGCTGTGATGCTATTCACTCTGTAGGACAAAAAGATCCTCGACTGGATAATCGAGTATTACCAGTAATAATAATTCTATGGAAAAAATAGAAAACTTCCTACATCAGCACAACAATATTCTTTCTTAATAGCCCTACTTAAAAGAGCAGTTGAGGATCACTGTCCAGTAACTGCCTTCTTACCACATGACAACAATTACACTTTGCAAAATGAAGAAAAAGTGAAAAGCTACTTTTTTGATAATCTTACATTCTCTCACACATAATAAGACAGGTGAAAAATGTTTTACTTCGAGGTAGATGTCACTTCTGAAAGCTTTTAGTCATTAATTACACAGTGGTTGTGTTTTGTAGCATACTTAATGTCAATTCTTCAGTAAATTCTGGTTTTAAAAAAACAATTGTTAAACTAATTTTTATGAGGCTAAGTTGCCAGTTTTTTCTAGGATTTCCAGCTTATAGTATTTTTTATAGTATTATAACTCTATTAATGTTAAAAAACAATTGTCATCTCTATGTGGTTTGTTTTAAGATGTTTAAAATATTTTAACAAGTTCAAATTTGATACATTAAATTATGCTTAAAGAAATAAATATCCAGATCACATCAGGCTGGAAACTTCTCCATCAGAGAAAATGCATCCAAAGATTTTGGGCCTGCCTCACAATTGTGGTGCTGAGCTGATATCTGGGCTGTCCTACAAACTACATTTTGTGGGCTGTGACGTCTGCAGTAAATGAAGAGAGAGAAAGGCTCCACCAAAACACAGTTGAATTTGAGGTGTAGTGGTTGCCTTTCTGTCAGAGAATCACAGAATCGCTAAGGTTGGAAAAGACCTTTAAGATCATCAAGTCCAACCATCATCCCAACACCACCATGCTCACTAAACCACATCCTGAAGTGTCACATCTACATGCTCTTTGAACACTTCCAGAGACGGTCACTCCACCACCTCCCT
>NW_010545583.1:0-52570 GCF_000687285.1 Phaethon lepturus
AGCTCAGGGGTTTGCCTTAGTCCTCGTCCCCAGCCTCGGAGCATGCTGGTTCCGTGTCCCCTCCCTGGGCACTACCGGGACAGGACAGGCAGCCTGCTCCCGGGAGGCTGGCTCCAAGCTTCCGACCAGTGAAGCGGCGGCAGCACTAGGGCTTCTACTGCAGGCCGGCCTGTGGGGCCGTGGGGTTATCCGGAGTTTTGCTGCAAGGAGACAGCAATCGGCTAGGTTTTCTGTGCCCTGACTGATGGTGCTCTTGCGAACCTGTTCGTTCTGTTGGAATCGTTTATTTCATAGCTGCTTTTGGAAAGCAGTTGGTGAAGCCTGGCCTCAAAGTTGGTTGCCATTAACAGATGTGACCAGAAGGGTACATGTTGGGTTAGTTTGCGTTAAAATTGGGTATCTCAAGTAGAGGTTGGCATGTGGTTTTAGTGTCCAGTTTGAGATGTTTCGTTCCTTTTATGGAAAGGTTTATACTTGAAAAGGAAGTATCCAAATTTGTGAGACAGCTAACTAGAGGCAGAAGAGAAAGGGTACTTCAGTCTTTCTCAGAGGAAAAGAACAAAAGGTAGATCTGTGAATAACTGCAAGTTAATCAATGTCTTTCTAGTAGTTCTGAGAAACAGGTGAAACCACGGGCTTTGGTTTGAGCCAAAAATACGGCTTAACTGGTAGTGGAGTTGCTTATGGGTTCCCTAGGAAAGAACTTTTTGTGTGCTGTTAGGTGAGTTTAGGAATTTGCTGATGACACAAAGTTGGTTGTTGATAGGATGAAGTATCATGATACTATACAGAAAGGTGCGGGTGGCCTTTAAGGAACAAATATTGAAATAAGATTAAAGTGAAAAACAAAAAATGGATTGTTATGCCATATGACTAGTATTATAATTTTAAGTTGAAATAGCTGGAAAAAAGTAGGGAAGTAGACTTGTTGACTGTCAGATGCATATCAGTTACTTGAAGTGATGCTCTCATGAAGAGAGAAATGGCAGTTTTATGGTAGTTCTGCAAGAGCGTGAGACCTTGTATGCCATCCTGTTTAAATATTCTGCAAGTTCAGCACCTGAGTTCAACAGAGTTTGACTGGCATAAAGCAGGGCTACAAAGGTTGTATTCTTACCTGTTTGAGAAAATACGTAGAAAAGTTTGGCTTTAATTGCTGGAGCAGAAGGAAGGTTGAGGGGGAGTGAGAGTACTTGGTGAAAGTACTCTTACACTAGTAGGAGAGAACAACTGTTTAAGTTGAAGTGTTGTGCTGAGAGTGGGGACAGAGAAGACATTAAAATAAGCTAGCTATGAATAAGCTTAGTGTAGGTGTTGAAAGATTTCTAACTGTCCAAGCAGTCACACTGTTCACACTGTTTCTTTTCAGTGGGATAGTAAGAGGGTGGTGTTGCTCCCCCACCCTCCCCCAAGTCACTGGCCTTAAGGTTGTATGGCAGTACTTAGTCCTTGGTGTATGCTGGTATAGAGCCCTGTCTTCCAAAATAAAAAATCTCTGCACATGCTACCTTCATGCACAAATACATATTGGAAAAGGGAAGAGGGGGAAAGCTGTTTTCAAACAAAATAGAGCTTTATTGTCAGTGCTGTTCTGTTTTAGCTATATTTTGTGGAGGCAACAGCCTTTGTTCTGTATTTGTGCAATTACCCTGGTCCATGAGTATGTCTCCTAGAAAGTGAGGTCATACAGATAACTTCTGTAAAATTAACTATAGTACAATTCCTGTATGTGTGGGCAGAGTTCTAATCATAAAAAAATGTGCCTGAACAGTGATAACTTTTTCTTATCTTGTGAGAATTTAATCTCACTACAGTACAGTTCACTCTGTACAAAGTATTACACTGAACTGTTTTGGTAAAAATTACACCACTTATCAATGCTTCCACTGCCTGGTAAACCAGGGTTGATATGTAAAAATGATTTATGATTTTCTTACATGTTAAATTATTAATGCTGATGTAATATGCCAATATAGAAGGAATTACTATGCTTGATAAATGTAGTTTAAAATGTGAATTGTTGTTGGTAGTGATGCTGTGGCTTACTCTTCTTCCCCCCACCAAAGATAATGCAGCAGTCCCTTGACATGTTAGAGGGAGACTGTCAACTTAATATGTTCGAATTAAAAACAACTTCGGTGGTGTGGGGTTTTTTGTGATTTAATGTGTTTTGGTACACATGATGCTTTAGCAAGGTGCGTTGGAGCGGTGGTTTGTTAGGTTTTTCTTCTTTTTCAGCTTGAGAGGTGTTTTGTTCTATCCTCTGGTCTTGTGGAGAGTACCGTAACTGGTGGGCAATTTATGTATCTTGGTCAGTTATATGACCTAGAGAAATATATAAAGCAGAATGGGAAAAATGTTTGTTTTTTTAATAACTCATGGCAATGTTACATTTTTGTAACAGCACTACATAAAAATGTTTGGATTTTTGAGATGTATATTGTGATGATATATTTTGAAGTATTTTTATTAAGACTCTTCTGTGCTGTTCTTTAGACTTCTACTATTTATGTTTGTTCTAATTTTTTTATAATTTAAGCTCCAGTCTTAACCTTTTGGTTACATGCCAGTATAGGTTATCTGCTATAGTATGTCAGTAAGAAGGTGGTTGAAGATAAAGAGCATGAAAAGCTTGTGAGATTACCTCCTTTGATAAGAACTATGGAATGTTACATTTCTTCATTTTGCTGTAGGTGATCCAGTTACTGAAAATGTAACCTGAACATTTTTTAGAAGTCCTTGGTGTACTTGCATGCTTCTGACCATACCTCGCTCATTCATGTTAGAAAGCTGGTTTGTTTAGGTGTTTTAAATCTTAAATTGAAAATGTAATCAAGTAATTTTATAACAAGCATGGTGGTACTCCATGTGGAATAATCCCATTTGAAAATTTTTTGTGTTTAAACTGAGAACTATTTTTGAATTTACCTTTCACGATTTTTTCCATGAATTGGTATATGTGCCTTATATTAGCGCTTAGGCTGTTTCTCAGTTAGTTGGTATCAGATAAACTAGTAAGTGGATTTTCTAAACAGATATATTCAAGCTAAATACACTGGTACATGAAATGCATTTAGTGTTAAGAATTAGTACCAGAAAGGTATAATATTGAATTATGAAAAGAAAATATTGAAATATGTAGTTATCAAAAACATACTAAGAATTTAGCTCTAATAGGTAACTGTTTGACTAATGTGCTGTTATTAATTCAAATTAGAATTGGATTCCTGATTCAGAGATACTTTCCCCTTATTTATGTGATTATATGTGGAAATAATTTATAATAGAATACATTATTTCAGTTGTAAGGGACCTACAGTGATCATTTAGTCCAAGTGCCTGATCAATTCGGATTGACAAAATTAAAACATGTTACAGGCATGAAAAGTTAGTTTCATTAAATAATATTTAAAAATATCATAGGAACTACAATAATAGGAAGAAAATCCAGGTTCAGACCGGGAGAGGAAACTTCCCCCTCATCTGTCAAGTAGTTCATCTAGATCAAGACTATAGCATGTATGGGGTCCTGTGGACAGCAAATTATGTCTATGTTGTGGACAAAATAGACTAGTCTTAAGATAATAGCATGCTGTAATCCTAAATGAAGGTCATAGCCTTTGGCTGGAATCCTCTGGGAATGTGAGCATCAGTAAATATTTTCTTTTTCTGGGATAGAAGATGTTTTGTAATATCCAAAGGAAATATGAATTAAGTTCTTCCACATCACTTGGATTTTTAAACTTCTGTCAGAGTTCTCATTGACCTCTTACAAAATAACTTTGGGTCCTATGTTTGGAAATAATTTTTAATTGTTCTTTAAAATTGTGTTATTTGGAGACCTTTTTTAATTTTTTTTCCCCAGGAAAAAGCTTAATATTTATGGAAGGGGGACCAACCCTAGGCAGGGGTCAGCCTTTGCTAGCCTTCCAAAGTTGCAAAATTTGAAATACTGTCTAAACTGAAGTGTAAAAGTCTTAGAGCTTCAGCAGAGATCCAGGGAAGCTCTTGGGTTTTTTTGCCCCACGTTGTCTTTAGAGAAAGCAAATTGAAGTTACAGGTAAGCTTAAATTGTTTCCCTAACTATGTCAGAGGTCAGACTTAAATGCTTTGTATCTCTGTTTGCTACAGTTCTGCTGGAATGGAAATACTGAGCTGTCATTGCTTCATTCAAAATTGTTGCTTCTATCTAGAAGTAGAAAAAAGAAAAAGCTAAATGTTGTGTTATGTGCTTGATGTGACTGAGGAAAAATAAATATAACATCTGTGTGTGTTGTTTTTTTTTTTCCTAGCATGTTCAGAGTTTTCCCGGAGGTCCTGTGAAGAATGTTTAAAAAATGTTTCAGTAAGTTTTTTATCATGTTTTTTGACTGAGAATTTGGTGATTATTTTTTTTTTCCACCTAATATGAAGTCAGATTATTGGGGTTGATTTGACTGTTTTGTGGAGGTTTGGTTTTGTTTTTAATGGTGAATCTAGTGGAACTACCCTTAAGAGGAAGCCTCTTCTCTTATTTAAATGGTAGAGTCAACTGATGTGCTGCTATCCTTCTGTCACACTCAGTGCCAGTGTGCTTTGGCTTTGCCCGCGTTGCTGTATGATTTGGTCCCTCAGGCTATTTCTCTGCTTTGTCTGGAGGGGATGGACAGTGTAGAATCCAGGCTTCCAGTCTCAGTGCATGCTCAGTGCATCAATCTGTTGATGTTGCTGCTGTTTTAGACTCATTTTGCAAGCAGCACTTAGTTAAATTGTCATCTTATACAAGGGCTAGACAAACTGAATTTTCTGTACAAGAAATGCATGGCATTTTAGCCATGCTGAATAGGAGAAATGGGAAATTAATGTAAATAAATGAGAAATGCCTTTTTCTGGAAATGCCCCAAGCAATGCATGTAACTAAAGCAGACTGGATCAGTACTTTGTAGAAGTTCAGACATGTTGGCCTTTCCACTGGCTCCATCAGAGTGTAAGTGCTTAAGACTGCCATGCTAGATCTCTGTTCTGATAGAGTGTTAAGATTTCCAATGTGATTGCGATAAGGCAGATATTTAAAATAACAGAATTTTTTTTTCTGTCCTTCACTCAAAACCTTTTTAGCTCCACAATAAGGGTCATAGTAAGTATGCAAAAGGTGTCTGTCCCTGCAGAGTAGAAGAAACTCCCACATTTGAAGTGAGAGACTGTTTCTAATTCTAACTTCTGATGTAGAGATTTCATGAGTCTTTAAGTTACGTAAGTTACTGCAAGCCTTTTTCAGTAGGGGAGATTGAGAAATCTAAAGTTACCTGTTTTATGCTTGTCTTGCACACTTTTTGGATTTTTTAAAGGAAAAATATTAATTGGCTTGTATTGATGTGGTTATTGTGTCTTCTCAGACTTGTATATTTAGTGTCATAGGCATGGCATTGTATAAAGAACTCTTAATCTTCAAAAGTATAAAGTAGGAAATGGAAAATACGGGTCATTAAAGATTAAATGTTCAGTACTACCACTGATTTGACTGTCACTTCAAGTAAGTGCTGCCACAGATACATGCGCACAACTTTTATGAACCTGAGAGCTATGTGTTCACCTTGCAGGAGAAATAAACCCTTTAGCTGTGTTTGTGTACTGAAGAGGCTAACAGAGTTATAGATACGTTATTTTCAGAATCTGTCAAACCAATGACAGTGTCCAGGCTTGTTTTACTGACAGAATTATGGGTCATTCAGGGCAACTGCTTCAATAGCATCAGTATTAACCTTGAAGAAAGGAGTTTAGACTTGATTCAGACAGTTTGCACATATATTTTAAAAAAATAAAGGCTACAGAACAAAACCATTAGCATTTGTGTGAGCAATAGAAAAGTAAAGGATTGCCGAAATTATTTTGTTTAATGGCTTCAGTAGAAAAAAAAAATCAGGTTTTCATATTGGTGATATTAATAGCAGCAGATAAAAATGAAAATTAAAAATTTGCTGAATAGATAAAAACAATTCCAAACAAACCCTAAAATGTAATAATTTAGCTCAGTTAAATAGAATTATGATTCAAAATGCTTAAATTTTGTTTATCATATTTATAATTGGTTGGTCTTTTGGGTTGGTCTTTAGAGTTAATGGATACCTATTTTCTCATGGTTTTATCAATAAGTTTTGAGTTGGAATTTTATAGATATGCTGTTGTATTTCATCTTATTTCTTACAATATGTTACATTAAAAAATAACACATAAGGGTTTTGATTAGAGCTGTTGAATCCTGAAACTCAATTTATTTACTTGACAGTAAATATTTCTTTGACTAGCAGATTACCAGGTATATGAAAATTTGAGAACTTTATCTGTTACCAGATAGATAATGTGTAAATATCTATTGACTAACATCTTGGGAGAGTTTTCTCTTCATGTTTCTAACTTCATATGACAGTGTGTAGGACAAAATACATAACACAAACAATAGTTGAAGATAGAACTACATTTTAAAAATCTGTGTGCCTGTGTAGCGCCTCAGCATTCTGGAGAATTTTCCAAAGCCTCATTTTTAACTTCTGAGTAGTGTACCAACATGCTTTTACCCTCAGCTATTTATTTTTGTCGTTCTCATGTTTGTTCTAATAACAAATGTAAGGAATCGAAATTCTTGTGGCAAATGGATTGTAGGCAAGCTAGGCATTAAAAAAAAAAACAACCCAAAAACCCAAACCAAAACCAACAAATAAACTAATAGAAGGAAAGGTCAGGATACTTGCATACATCTATCTGATTATAGAGGAGGTATTCATTTTGTGTTTGTAATTACTCTCTTATTTCTTTTAACACTGAGAATATGTCCTTAAAATGAATGTGGACTGAATTAATGATGTTGCACTTCATTATCCATGTGAGACTCTACTGAAAAAAAGTCAGTGATATCCATCAGAGTGTGAGCAAGAATCCAAGCACACTCTGCGAAGTATATATGATTTGCTGCTAAAGAAAATAAAATCTTTTCGTCCTTCATTTTTAGGTTATGTAGATGAGGATCAAAGTTAAGGAAGTGTTTTACCCTAGGCTTTTTTCTAACTTGATTTTGACAGTTAGCTCAATTTTTAGCATTGGGAATGAGTCAGTTGAACTATTTTCTCTTTCTTCAGCCGCTGCACCAGTCAGTAGCTGTATCAGGTATTGCCTTTTGGGCTACACATTTTTAATAGTTACATGCAGTAGTCTCCTCCAGAGTGATACAGGTGATCAACAGTATAGAGTCATTCAGGTTAGAAGGGACCTCATGAGTAATCTAGTCCAGCATCTTACTCAAAACAGGGTCAACATCACATTCAAAAAAGTTTAACAATGACTTTTAGTCTGTCCCCTATTAGTCATTCTTTTTGAACTGTTAATTCTCATTAAATAATTGATCCAACAAAATTAACTATGTTCTCCTCTAACATCCTTGATTAAAATTAAAACTTAGGAGGGCAGTGTTTTTGCAAAGATTATTCTGCTATCTTAATTATTTTTGTTGATGTGTCTTTATGAGTATGTTTGACTGGTACAGTCTACCAACCACAAAGGATGAATAATTTTTTCTTGTCTCTTTCTTCACTTTGGTTCAAGAGAGCAGAATCTGTTGCTAACAGTTTCCTTTGTATTTAACGTTTTTCTAACCATTTAGAGCAAGATAACAGACTTTGCGAATTGAGGTTGTATGACAGATGTTCTTGACAGTACTGTTAGATAAAGCATAGTTCCTGGATGAGCTCTTTCTAGAAAGAATCCTAAAAACCCCTGTTCTGTCAAGGATTCCTTTTACTGTCATCCAAAACTTCTTCACTGGTTGAGTTGCGTGGTAAAAGAATTTTGAATTAGTATCTATTTCATAATGATGAAATGGTGACATAATGTCATGGTTTAACTCCAGCTGGCAACTAAGCACGACAGCCGCTTGCTCACTTCCACCCCCTGGTGGGATGGGGGAGAAAAGCAGAAGAATAAAATGGAGAACTCGTGGGTTGAGATAAAGACAGTTGAATAGGGAAAGCAAAAGTCACACACACAAGCAAAGCAAAACAAGGAATTCATTCACCACTCCCCATCGGCAGGCAGGTGTACAGCCATCTCCAAGAAAGTAGGGCTCCATCAACTACATAACCGTTACTTGGGAAGAGAGATGGCATCACTCTGAACACCCCCCTGCTTTCCGCCTTCTTTCCCCAGCTTTATATGCTGAACAGCCATCTCCAAGAAAGTAGGGCTCCATCAACTACGTAACGGTTACTTGGGAAGAGAGATGGCGTCACCCTGAACACCCCCCTGCCTTCCGCCTTCTTTCCCCAGCTTTATATGCTGAGCATGATGCCATATGGTATGGAATATCCCTTTGGTCAGTTGGAGTCAGCTGTCCCAGCTGTGTCCCCTCCCAGCTTCTTGTGCACCCACAGCCTTCTCACTGATGGGGTGGTGCGAGAAGCAGAAAAGGCCTTGACTCTGTGTAGGCACTGCTCAGCAGTGACTAAAACACCCCTGTGTTATCAACTCTGTTTTCAGCACAAATCGAAAACATAGCCCCATACTAGCCATTATGTAGAAAATTAACTCTAAGCCAAAACCAGCAGACATGAAAAGCAGAAATGTTGTACTGGTATTGTAAGTACAATACATGTAAGAAATTTTAAATTTAAAAAATATCCAGATTCGCAGTTGTGCACAAGTAAGGTACCCAATGTACTTTGCAACACAGATGGGATAAGGCTGTATCTTTTATTACCTTATAGCAAAACCTCCTGTAGAATTGTAAGGGTTCTCTTATTTTTTTCTTTCTGTTGATAGTCAAATATCGGGCTCAAGTAAGATAAGTATATCTGTAATCATCAAAGATACCAGGTGTTTTAAAATTCTGAACAGTTGGCTTTCTGGTTTTGTATTTCAGTAATTCTAAACCTAAAGCCATTTTATCCTCGAGTATATAGAGTACCTCAGTATGCTCCCAAATATTTTCAAGCTAGTGTTAAATATTGCCTATAAGTACAAAACGTACACACAGTTTGGTTTAGGCTTACTTAGGAATTGTAGCAGGACTTCTGTAGGTTTTATACTACAAAGCACTTTCAATATATCCATACAGTACTGTGTGTACTTAATTCTGTCTGTGGAGAGGAGCACTAAATTGTAAACTGTCTTTTGAAGATCAATAATTTTGGTTTTATTTGTGTTTCTTTTGCACAGTGCCTTTGGTGTTACACCAACAACACTTGTATTGATTACCCTGTAAGAAGCATTCTTCCACCATCTTCATTATGTTCGCTCTCAAATGCTCGATGGGGAGTTTGCTGGAGTAGGTACTAATTTTACTTTTAATGTAGAGATTTATTTATGAGTATGATTAGATTAAAGTAAGACTACTGCTTACTAGAGCTGTTTCCTCATAATTTATTTGGAGGGGTGGGGGAAGGAGGCAGTGGTTATGATTTGGAACCATGATCCCTAATCTTTTGGACCTAACAAAACAGTCATTGTTAAAGGCTGTTTGTGAACAGCCAGTATAGTTATGCTGATCGAACAGCTTTAAAACATTTACTGTGTAGTGGAGTCCTGTTTATGCTAAAGTCTAGACTGGGAACCAGGATTTTATATATGTAGTCAGGATTCACCTGTTTCTTAAACTATACTCCTGAGATACAAAGAAATAAGGTCATTACCTGTTGACAAAGAGTGACCGTTCTTACCTTTAAGATTTCTTAAAATGAGGGATGATACGCCTGGATACACAATTTTTATAGTATATTGCAGAGGCAGCAGTGAACCAATACCATAGGAATGGAGCCACCCAAAAATTCTTAAATGCTGGTTTTGCTTAAACAACTGAAAAAACAGCGTGGTCCGTGGGTGTGGGAGGCAACCCAGTTGATGTTAAGAAGGAAGCTGCAGAGTGCCACTGTAGATTGTAGTGCTGTATTATTTCATTGCTACGGGATTTCCTTTTACTTTGCATTTTGTGTTGCAAAATACAGTGCGCTGCACATGCTGCCATTGGGGTGAAATCTTTGGAGCTATTTTTGCATTACTGTGTATACAGATCTAAAGTCAGAACAGACTAGAACAGAGAACAGGTAAGACACTAGAAAGCTTGTCATATGAAATAAGAATACATCTTCAGTCCAGCAAAGGAAAGGCTTGCTGCTTTCTAGGTATTTGCTCATGAATACCATGAGGCTAAAGGACAAAAACAAGTGGGGATGAACTATCTGTGATGATAACTGTAAATTAGAAGAAAGTTATCCCACTTAGACCAGTGAGGTTGTGGAGTAGTCTTTAAATTAGAGTAGCAGAGGTAGAAGATTGCTATTAAAATGGAGGATGCAAGTTTCTGAATGCTACCACTTAATATAATCCCTGCAAAGCAAGGGACTAGATTGGATGGTACAGGAGAACTTTGCCAATTCTTTGTTCATAGCAGAAGGGCTCTGTGCTTTGTTTTGTAAGAGAAGGCATTTATGCTTAGACTTTTGGAGGTTTTTTTTAGAGCTACAGAGGGTGTATAATTTCACTGATAAGGCACACCTTAAAGGAAATTGGGCTTTCAATATTATAGTAAATGCTGTTACTATGAACTGTTAAGCAAAAATTTTTCTGGAAATGTGGTGAGTTGACTCCTGCCAACAGCTAAGTACCCCCACAGCTGCTTGTTCCCTCCCTCCCCTGGTGTCAATGGGATGGGGGAAGAAAACAGGAAGAACAAAAGCAAGAAAACTCATGGACTGAGATAAAGACAGTTTAATAGGTGAAGCAAAAATGGGGAGAGGAAAAAAAAGCAAAGGAAATCACTTGCCACCACCCACAGGTGGACTGCTGCGCAGCCAGTCCCCAAACAATAGTCATCTTGGAAGTCAGATCCCCCCTCCACTTTTTTCCTTTACCTTGTGTTTTACTGTTGATCATGGCATTATATGGTGTGGAATATCCCTGGGTCCCCTCCTGACCTCTTGGATCTCTTGGCTACCTCCAACCCTACTCCTTGGGGGGAATGGGACAGGTGAAAGAGGAGAAAATCTTGATGCTCGTCAAGCCTGTTCAGGAACAGCCAAAACATTGGTGTGTTATCAGCACTGTTTTAGCCAGAAGTCCAAAACACAGCATCATACCAGTTGCTGTGAAGAGTTAACTGTCCCAGCCACAACCAGTACAGAAATGTGTTTGTGTCCTTTAAAAAAGCAGTATTATGGGTGTCTACTGATACTAAGGGTGTTCTTGGCAGTTTACTCCTGCTATAGAAATGGCTTCTAGTTTAGGTGCCATTTGTGTTTCTAGATTGAATCCAGCTTAAACAGAGAATGGAGCATATTCTCAGCAAAAATGGTAGGAGTGGGAAAAGAAAAAAGAAAAACAAAGCAACCCTCCCCCCTATATATGCATTTCCTTAATTGATTTTTTTTTACAAATTATATCCAGCAATGTGCCATGGGGATATATAGTCTTACTGAGACTGTCCCCTCTGGACATAGCAGGAAAACTAATTACCTTGTGAGTGTGGTGGTGTTTTCCCTTTTTGCAAATAGATGAGTGTTAGCTCAGTGTTGCTAAAAGTGAAGGTGAATATTGCAGCTCTCAAAGTCAAAAGCAAATGACTGGTTTCCAGTTACAGTTTATGTGGAATAAGACATGTTGACAGATTATTAACCAGCAGTGAAGGAAAAAAAAACAGTATAGAAGCAATGCAATACAAGTAGCTTAATTGTATTGTTTTTCATGAATAATAAGCAAATGAAATTGATAATGGAGACAGGAATATAGACCGAAAACTGACAATCTTTTTCTGCACTTTGAAGCAAAAAATATATTTTTCACTTATTAACAATTAAATGACATTTTAAAAAGTAAATATTATACTTTAAAAAAATTAACCATTTTTTGGTTTTACTTCACTGAAGTATATATTTCATTGCTTTAACTTATAGGGGAGTAACGGAATGAGAAATTGTGTGGTGAAATGTGTTACTTTCAAAATTCATGTGTTGAGAATTTACTTGTGTATTGTGACTAGTAGCCATGTATTAATCTGTATTATAAACTATATCCAGTAAATCATAACATACAAGCAAACATATTTGCTGGGATCTAATCTTTGGTGAGATCTGTGAAGGATATTCTTTGGCCACATGCGAGTTGGTGAGATCTGTAGAGAAGTAACAGACTGTCTGGCTTGTGCATGTGATCAGATGGACCCTCTGAACTTCACTTGTTGAATTTGACTGTTATCACTAGTACCCTGAAGTGGTGAAAAGTGCATGTGCATCAACTTTGTGTTAGTGCATCAGCATGAAGCTGCTGAATCTGGCAGAGTTCAGAGGGATTTATGTGAGAGATGAGAAGAGATAGCTTCCCTGCCCCCCCATCATGCTTTAAAATAGGCAGTGTGGTGTGTCTGTGTGGGGAGAGTTGCTTAGTTATTATCTCTGATACCACTTCCCCAACTGATTTAATTTTGTCCTTTATTAGGTCCTTTAAATAACTCTTCAAAGTTGTGTCTATACCTGTATCTTATATCATCCCTGTTTGCTTTCTTCCTGGACCTCACTCTTTTCCAGGATACAAGGTTTCTGATTCAGCTACAGGTGTTACAGTGTATGCAGTTAAAATGATACACACCTCCTGTTTGTTAATCACTCTTTGGATGTAGACTATGACTCTTCGGACACAGAAGATGACTTAGGAAGCTTTATGGAGAGTTTTATATTGGTTCCTTACAGGCCACAACAATGTCAGAGGATTTGATCAGAAATTGTGTGGCCAGCAGGAGCAGGGAAGTGATCGTGCCCCTGTACTCGGCACTGGTGAGGCTGCACGTCAAATACCGTGTTCAGTTTTGGGCCCCTCACTACAAGAAGGACATTCTGATGCTGGAGCGTGCCCAACAAGGGCAACGAAGCTGGTGAGGGGTCTGGAGAACAAGTCTTACGAGGAGTGGCTGAGGGAACTGGGGCTTTTCAGTCTGGAGAAGAGGAGGCTGAGGGGAGACCTTATCGCTCTCTACAACTACCTGAAAGGGGGTTGTGGAGACGTGGGTGTTGGTCTCTTCTCCCAAGTAACTCGTGATAGAAGGAGAGGAAATGGCCTCAGGTTGTACCAGGGGAGGTTTAGACTAGATATGAGGAAAATTTCCTTTACGGAGAGAGTGGTCAAGCATTGGCACAGGCTGCCCAGGGAGGTGGTGGAGTCATCATCACTGGAAGTGTTCAAAAAATGTGTAGATGTGGCACTTCGGGATATGCTTTAGTGGGCTTGATGGTGTTGGGTTGATGGTTGGTCTTGATGATCTTAAAGGTCTTTTTCAACCTTAATGATTCTGTGATTTCATTTTACTCTTTCCTCTAACTGCTGCATGTAATATGTATGCACTGATGCTGCATCTATATAACTTTTGTTCATGCTGTATACCACCTAAGGTTGTGATTGGGAGAACAGACTGTGGAATCACACCTGTAGTTATATATCATAGCATTACAGGATGGCTTTTAATAATTTGGTATATGTAAACAGCAGTTTTACTTAATGTCTGTTCAGTGCAGATTATGCATAGTAGCAAAATTCTAATGCCATATGCTGAGTTTTAACTGGGGTAATTGCACAGAATTGTGGCGTTGTTATTTTTTCCATACAGACGTGAAAAAATGTTAGGGAAGGAGGGGAAGAATTATCAGAAAGACAGATGTTAATGCTTAAGTCTAACAAGTTTAATATGTTCATATTTTTCAGTAAACTTTGAGGCTTTGATTATTGCCATAGCTGTTGTAGCTGGACTCATTCTGGTGTCCATAGCAGCCTGTTGCTGTTACTGCTGTTACTGCAGAAGGCGTTCCAGGAGGTAAATACATATATTTGTTTCCTTTACTAACTTTGTGTGCTGGTCTTCCCTACCTACCTGCAATTTTTACTCTCCAATATACTAAAACTTTTTCATTTGGAAGCAATTTTGTTTTACTTGTTTGAGAGAGAACCAAAACCAGAGGTGTTTAGTGATGGGCAGTATGACACTTGGAATGATGCTGAAGTGATTAGTGGCAGCATCACAGATACATTCTTCAAGTAAGCTATTGCTCTACACTTCTATGTTTTACACTTCCTTATTAAGATTGGACATGAAATACTTCAATGGCGAAGCAAATGCTTGCTTCTTGTGAAAACAGAACAAATAATTTATTTCAAGGTAAGCTTATGGTACAGCAAAAAGGGACTATGTGGGTAACAAGTAACTGAGCAGCAATGTCCTACAGCACTTGGTATACATGCTTCAGAGCTTGCTCTAGGATCTGTCAGCAGATAGTATCTAAGTGATTAGCTGTCTTCACCAATTCAACAAAATAATCTAAATGTAAGATGATACTTTTTTTGCTCTAAGATACCAAGAGTGACTGACTTATTTTTGAGTAAAGTAGTACTGCAAAAATTGTGTTTTAGATGTTGAAGGACTTGTAAAACTTTTTTTCCTACTGACTTACCTCTTTAATTGACTAATCCTTCAAAGGGAGGGAAATTGATAAACAGCTAAAATAGTTAAGTCAGTGCTTCCATGGGAGGTCATCACTGCTTATTCCTTAATGAAACACCTGGAAAGCCATGTTCATTGGGAGGGCACAATATGCTTCCTTGTGTCACTGAAGTTTTAGAGCTCAGATTTCTGGGCAGTGTAGTTTCAGCTAGCTCTGTTCCTTTTGTCCTTCAGTACTATAGGTGAACAAAATGTGGACCTTATTTCTCGATCTGAAATTTCTATATTCAAGTACCTGTAATTCCATTGTTCTTGTTTGAGAGTTGTGTTTTTAAAGAATTTATACAGCTGTACACTGTTTAGTGCTGATCTTCAAGCCAGAGGAATACAGTACACCTTAAATAAATTTGGCTTTCAAAAAGGAGAAAAAATTGAAAACAACATGTCATTCCCTTTTTTTCCCTGAGGAAGACAGGTGCACCTGTTCTGCTGGTAGATGGGTCTGCCAAATCTGTCCTAGTGCAAAAATTGATAACTCCTTAGCCTTGTGCTGATAAGCCCTGAAGATGTATAGAACTGTTTTAGATTTTTATCTAAGATCTGCCAACTTCCTTTGCAGAAGAACTGAGTAGATCCCTGTGGCTGACATGCCAACAAATAAAGCTTTATTCCTCTGAAGAGAGAGATTTGTGCCAGACTCAGTTTTAGTAGCTAAGTTGTCATTTGGTACTGTAACATCTAATTCCAAAAATAGAGGGTTAGTTGAGAGTCACCTTATGGCAGAACTCCAAAGATGTCAAGCTTTATCTTCTGACACTCAGAGGATTTAAAGGTCTTGTCAGAGTGGGGTCCAGCTTATTTCAGGACGATTCAGAATGTATTATTACACTGAAGCCTGATATATGACTGGCTTTAAACCCACTGATTCTCAGCAGGAATTTTTTTGCTGTCTGCTTTCCTCAGTTTGGGGACTTTTTCCACAAAAGAAACTTCCTTCTTCCAATTTATTTAAAAAAGTAGAAATGTAGTATTAGATTTGTTTTACTGACTTTTAACATGTATTGTCTCAGATCTCAGGTGTAACCTTGTTTTGCAGAATCATCAGTATTCCTTCTGGGAATTTTTAAGCTATAGGGTTTCAATGTTTAAGCCAGCACTTACCTTTTCCTTGAACACAGAGAATGCTTAGGTGCATTGATCCCCACATCAGTAGTGCAGCTGGCTCACCTGAGTCCATCCCTACCATGGGAATCATAGGACTATTGGTACATTGTTTCAGTTCATTGTTTTTATCCTATGTTTGGACTTTAAGAATCTGGTACCATGTACTTGAGATACAACTTTTCATTAAAATATACTAAATAGACTCTCTTTTGAACTTCTTCAGTTTAACAACCACTCTTTTAAATTTTTATAATTTCAGACTGTCTGAATTTGAAGAAAAACTCAATTCCTTCAAAGTGTCTAGAAACAAGAAGATATTTAATACTACTTTTAATTATAGGGAAGAAATATATTTTCTGAATGCTATAGCAGCATTTTATTGATTTGGTATGTTTGTATTTTGTAACACCAGTGTGAAGGGAGACTATTACATAGTTGTAAGACACCCAGGGTCTCCAATAAAATAGTTTTACAGAAGGTTGCTGGGAGCAACCCAGCATGGTTGGTTGGGAATGGGAGCTTCTAGTCTTCCTGGACTAGCTAATATGGGGAATTGATTAGTTTTATAAAAGGATCTAACATAGTTTTCCAATAAAGGTAAGCTGTTGCATGAGTTTCCTGCTTCTAAAACTCCCCCAAGTTTTTTCTAACTCTTTATGTGGAAGCAAAAAAAGGAGGAAGTAGAAAATTGGTATGTGAAACACTACATGGCTTCTGAATTACTGGATTGTGTTTAAAGACATGTATGGCCTGACTGAGCAGATGGAAAAACTGAGTTCAGACTTCCAGTTGGGTTAGCGGTGCATTTTGTCACAAATGTTAAAACATGTGACGTGCTACAATTAACCACTGGATGTCACTCTTGCTTAACTTTTGTATTGGTTGCTGCAGATGTGTGGTACTAAAGTATCTGTTTCTCTGTTAGCAGGTGTGTTAATACTGTAAATACTCACATCAAACATCTTCAGATAGTGCATTCAGTTTTGAAAAATGATTAGCACCTGGAAAAGCATGGCAGGTGTCCAGTCACTAATGCTGAAGAATTGTCATTAATTCTGTCAGGAAAAAATGACAGACAAATAAATACTGTTTGGCACTTTGCTTTAGAGTTTGGCAGTTCTTTTATGGTGTATTTAATGGCGAAGTGAAGCTGAGCTTTCTCCAAGGCAGGTCACAAAGCTTAAGTGCGTGCATTCAGTAGAGCATATCTGCACATGCACAGATGTACTGTGTGGGCTCAGCATTTCCCAGAATCACACAGCTGATGCACTCAGGTAGATCCTTGTGCACTCCAGAACAGGGAAGGCAGCTGCCAAGAGAGTTCGTGCAGACTGCTCTCCTGGGGGCAACTTGAGATTGAGTAGTGATGGTTGTTGGAAAGATAAATTGTTCTGGCATCAAAAGCTTATGAACCATCAATCTTCTTCTGGGTGCAGCAATGGACTTAACTATGCATGTGCAGTATGCTTACTCTAAAACGGAGTGTGACACATGGGGAAAAAGGCAAGTAGGTCTCCTGCTTCTGGAACAGTCTGCAACCTGCTCCTAAGATACTTTAAACTGTCCTGTGGAGTCTGAAGTGCACATTACTACAGTGGGTGAAGCATTCAGTTATTATAAAATGTGAAAGGGTAATGCTACAAACTTGTCAATTACCTGTATTCAGCAATGAAATTTTACATGGCTGTGAAGAAGTATCTCAGATCAGACTAAATCCTTTTTGAAAATAAGTGAAATGACTAAACAGTGATTGCCTAGCACCAAAATTGCTTTTTATTCCTCTTAACGCTTTCCTTCCCTTATTTTTCTAGTAGACCAGATGAAGAAGAAGAACGGCTAGCTAGAAAGAGAGAGGAACGAAGACTACAGTCTCTTCAGAGGTGAGTCTTGACAACTTGATATATAGCTATACACTCCCTGGTGATACAGGAGTATTCTGCCCTTCAAAGGAATACATGGAGTACTAAATAGAGGCATTATCGAATTAGGCATGACCACATCAGGTTCTTAAAAAATGTGGCTTATTGTGAGAGTTGCGAACCTGATTAGGAGCCTGTATTTCCATAAGTGAACAGGGAGTGGATAGGTGGCTCACTGTGGCAGGTAAAAGTGCTCTGTGCTAGCCACAACTAAACAGGAGGGATGTGTCTGATGTCTCTTCTGGACTGATGCCTGTGTATGGCATGAGTTAATGCCTAAGTGAGGGTGGGATTCGGGGGCAAAACCCACTTCTTGTATTAATTTGGAAGTCTGGACTAGTCTCTTCTGGACTGATGCCGTTGTATGGCATGAGTTAATGCCTAAGTGAGGGTGGGATTCGGGGGCAAAACCCACTTCTTGTATTAATTTGTTAACTTGTTCTCTTTTTTTAAAATCTGGCTGGGAAAGGTAAGTAAGTTGATAGTGAGATACCCATTAGAAATTTTGCTCAGGAAATGGAAAACTTGGGCTCAGATCTCACTTTAGACTTAATTCCACATTTCCATCCTTTTTGTTAAAGCAGTAGCACAGTGTAGAAAGAAGTGCAAGAGTCAGCAGTGATATAGTGCTTCTCAGTGAGATCAGCATTCTTTGTAGGTTTTTATATCTTAGTTCTCCAGTGACTCATGTTTTTTATGTTATCCTTTAGATAAACAGTTTTTATAGACAGGACCATGATGCCTGGTGCAAGCCCAGTGCACCTTTGGAATCATACTTCCTTTCGTGGTCTTTATTTTGGAGATTCACAGTGGATTAGCTTCAGCAAGACAACAGGAGAGTCCTAACCAAACTAATGCTAGGCTTGGAGCTGTCAGGTGTGGGTTTGAATCCCCATAGGCTGTCAAGGAAATTGATGCTAGGTTTGCCACTTCCTGGTTATGTTCTCTAAATACTCGGCTGCCAAGTAACAGGTGGGCACCTTCACTGCCTTGTTGATGCCTGCGGTTTTCTCCTGAACTCAGATTCATTGTTAATATGAGCAGGGACTGCAGGGAGCAAGGCATACTTCCAGATGAGACCTCTTGGTGAACTTTTGCATGAAGACATTACGTTTCTCTATTACAGAGGTGCATAAGAAGACAAGATAGGTAGGCGAACATGCTTGATTTGCTCAAACATGTTATGTTTCTGACTGGGTACAAAAGTGGGAGCCAATAAGGTTCTCTTACAGATGTACCTACTGTCGCTCATGTCTCTGACTGGCAGGAGCTGGGAGAATCGCTTGTCTTAACTCTGTGCAAATCTCTTTTCTGGTTGTGAACTGTCAGGTTATATAAATAAATACAGCAACTGTTTGCCCTGAATCTGACAGTGGTTATGGCTCTGAAGCAGGCATTGTGATATTAGGAAGCAGAATAGATTCTGTTGTAGTGGGCTAAATTCCTCCTTTGGCCTTGTACAACTTTCCTAAACTTGTTGGCAATAGAAAGAATTAGAATAGGATACAATGGGGATGTCTAACAAGAAAAAATTTGAGAGCTTGATTTAGTGCAAAGCTTGAACAGCTAGCTTTGGTTTTGTGATTTTGATTTTTTTTTGAGCTGTTACATACTAGCGGTTTAACATATCAATTTCATTTTTCTACTTTTTGTATAATGTGGTTTCGTGACTTTTAAACTTACCTCACTTTCTGTTTTGCACAAATTTTATTTTTTCAGACTTACTGTTGCAGTAATGCATATTCTGCATTTGTAATTGTTTAGGAAAGTATAAGCTTAAAAGTAACTTTCTGCAGAGGGAAGATGAGAATTAGATGTCTCCTAGTGTAGTTGAGCTAAAATTCCTATTTTGAAAATGTATATTTTAGTGTAGTGGTGCCACTAATTAAATCCTTTAGATTGTGTCTAAAGGCAAGCTACTCATGGAAACAGCATTCTTTCCTTTTCTTTCATGCCCAAGGCACAACATTCTTTAGCTCTATGCTATGCCAGATTTGTTTTGCAGAAAGCTAGTCACATTTCTGTGGGGTTTTTTAATTCTGTTGAGTGAGTTCAGTGAACAGTCTCAGCACGTATCCATAAGATTGCTGGGATCCACAGTCTGCAAGGACAACATGAATCCAAGGATAGGAGAAAAGCAAAGAAAGCATTTATTTGGGGCCAGAGTAGAAAGCAATACTTCTCCTTTCACAATTGCAAGGTAGTGTCAAACTTTATCTGAGAGGAGAATGGATGCAAATTCGTTTTTATAAACATCTTAATTTGTGAGCTGAAAGTGTCATACCTGAATGTGCACAGAAGGGTAAGAAGTATGTGGTGAGTTTAGGAAGTATGCTCACTCAGTCGTATCACACAGTTTCTCAGACAAATGTTGTTGAAGACTTGCAATGAATCAGGGAAAAGGGGAAATTTTCACTTGTTAATCTGCTTGTAACTAGTCATGGCACAGTAGGCACAGTGCTAGTGTGAAGGTGATGTTTCTCCTGTAATGCTTTTCTTCCCTTCTGAAGAGAGGGGACCCTGTGAGGAGTATCAACATTTTGAGTCAAAACCAGGTGCCTTGTTGTGGTGAAATGTACATCCTTAATATTATGCTACATTGTTCAGTTAAATCAACACTTATGCTTGTTAAAAAGTAAAGGCTCGTGACTAGGTACATAGGGGATGATTGTGTACCATAACTTTTCAACTGTGTTTTCTGTGTTGACTTTAAATTCTTGTTACAGTTAATCTGTAGGAATTCTGATGCTTTTGGAGTGTAGGGTCTTCTGTGCATACACAGAGCAAGTGGTGTTGCACCAGGCAATTTGCAACACAAAGCTAAGACTAACTCCATACCCAAATTAAGCCTAGGAACAAGGATCACTGGGAGCAGACTGTTCCCCAGAATGATTGCTGCAGCCTTAGAGCAAGCAGCCCTCTGCCTAGTTTGTCTCAGGAGCATGTCTGTAAAACAGAAACTGTTCTAATTGCAGGAGAGAGATTAGCAGCAGCCCTTCGCTATTTCCCGTGTTCTGAACGTGCATACCTATTGTGTGGCTGAGGAGGGATTGGTTGGGTCATGGGAAAACATGAGGAGTGGGCCGCTTCCAGCAACCAGAACACCTCACCTTCCCCACTGCTTCCTTCCTGTAAGTCCTTAAGAGGATGAATTGCTAGTAGCAGGCTGTAGAACAGATTGATAATCTCAACAAGCCATTTTTGACCAGCAAACTGCAGAGGAAAACACTGTATTGTACTGTGTGGTCTTTCCTTTCTACAACCTGCAGTTTTCACGTTGTTTCTGAAAATAACTGGATAGATATTCAGATAAATAGTGTGGGAGGAAAATAGGCACAGCATTGATCTTGTGTCTGTTTGGTATTTTTTCCTGTCATCTTTTTTCTGTGATATGGCTACTTCATATACAACTGTTTAGAACAGTTTGAAACGGAAGGAGAACAGGACTAGCCTGAGCTTCATTTTATGGTTCCATTAGTGAGTGTTAAAAACAAAGTAAAAAGGCCCAAGTTGCATAGTGGTTTTTTTTTTTTTGCAAGCCTCAAGATAATTGCAGCACCTACTATTTCCTGGCTCTTCAGATAGACAGTAAAAGTCTGCTTTGTAAGTTTAAAATGTTTGTGTTAAAATTCAGTTTATTATGGATACTTAGGAAGTGTCTTTTTGGAATATCTAGATGGCTTTGAATGATGACGTTGGCCCTCTGCTTGCCTTTAAAAGGAAGAAACTATCTGTCACTTCACTGAGAAGGTTGAAAATCACTGGTGATATGTTAGAGTCTGCACTTAGAGTGAAGGGCAGTAGGGGAGGAAACATTAAGTTCAGTTTTTGACTAATATTGAAGGAAAAGAGGTATCTTATTGCATAGCATTAGTCCTCTATTCGACTTCAGGTCATGTTCCCTTCTAACATGAAAAGTTATTTTTAAACACAGCATCAAATAGTGAGTCTTTTTCTGTACACTAATTTAATTATTTACAACTGCAAATACATGGTACATTTACATGCTAGACTTAATGTAATTTACAAAGCATTATTTATATATTAGAGGCTGATAAACCAATGAAAAGCAATGAGATCTTGAATGAGATCAACTGCCAAGTATAATTTGGTAGTGTACTGGTAAGGGAGAACAAAGAGAGGGACAGGGAAAGAAAGGATGGCAGTTCATTTGTGAAGAACTACGTATGGAAAATTATGATGTGAATTGTTAGTATTAGGAAAAATTCTTTCTCAGCTTACAGCAGTGGGGACAACTTGCATGAAGAGCCAAGAATTTAGCATACAGAAGGTGGAGTAATAGCAGTCATATTAATAAACAGAACCAACTCGGAAGACTGTAGGGTGACTTCAGTTGATCATAATGTAGGATGTGAAAGCTGCAGTAAGCTACCTCTGGGTGGCTATTCAGTGACTGCCTGAATTGCATCTGATTCTTCTCAGTTGATGTATGCTGAAGTCTTATTTATTGTAAAAGGATTTAATCATGGGTGATACGATATGGTCGTGGCTGACTGAAAGTTTGAATGCTTTACAAGCATTAATGCTTTTACCCTTCAAACTTAAACAATATAAGAATTTTAGATGTTTGGTGGTTTATTTTGAATAACCTAGGGAAGTATCCTACAGTGTTTCTGCGTTTTAAAGCCTACATAGCCTGATTTCCCACCCTCTTGACCTTCTTATGCAGATACTTAGTGCTGTCTGTGTTCAGGGCAGACTCTGACTGCTGAAGTACTGAGACTTCAGTTGAGACTGCAGCAATGGGTCTCCATTATTTCAGACAGGGTATGCAAAATGGTGAAGACTATGCCATTAGTACTACCAGTAAAAAACCTAGTCTGAGGTCACGTAATATCACATGGAAACTATACAGAAATAAGGAGTGGCTTTAAGCAGAATCTCTCTATTCTCTTCCTGAGATCCCTTGCCTCATATAACATCTTTCTCATACACAACACGGAAAGCAGGAAGTCCATGGTTGGGTTACCCTCAGTAGGTAAACCTGACTCCTTCTTCCTGTTCTCGTCAGTCTCTCAGTTCTGACTTCGTCCTCTAAATGAATTTCATTTTATCACCCTGATTCCCCAGTTCCTTCTCCTCCTGCAGTTTGGCCAGGTTGTTTTGTTTCCTGTGCTGCCTGGCCTGAATAGTGGAAAGAGATAGCAAGGAGATGGGTATCTCAGGGAACTGGTAGTGGAAGGTGTTGAGTCAATCTTGTTTGGTTTTCTCATCATGCTTTATCTGCACGCTTTCCAGAAGTGCAGTCCAGAACTGCTGCAACTGAAGTTCAGCCCTTCAGCTCTGTAGAAAGCAGGATAATTGCTTCTGAGGACACACAGGATCTGATTAGCAGTAGGAATTGTTTGGAGGTGGAATATGCATAGGGCAGATGGGATCTTTGGTGAATTAAGCTGTGAGTGCTTAACAGCTTTCTGCTGAATATATGCAAATTAGAATCAGGTGAAAGTCACAACTTGTCTAACCAAGTTGAATTTTGATAGGGGCAACAAAGTGGGTTGTGTGGGGGTTTTTTTGTTAGAGGAACATTGTTTTGCCAAATTCTATATCCCTTCCTCAAAATATAGGTACTGGGTCACCCTAGTAAAACAGTTGTGTAGAAGATTTTTTTGTTTGTTTTTAAACTAAGCAAAATAGATGTTCCCTTGGAATTACAGGAAAATTCTGAGGAGTGATGAATGATTTCCTTTTAAATGTCCTTCATTTTTTCTCCCTTCACCTTTGCAAAGGGGAGGGGAGGAAGGAGAAGAAGATATTGACTAGTCAAACGCTTGGTTTATGTGAATAATTAAAATTTGGCAATACTAGATACAGTCTTGAAAACTATCTTCTGATGTCTCTTATGTTGTCTAATCATATTTTTATATAGCATAATATTTTAATCTGCATGGATGCCATGCTGGAATTTAGAAACTAGTAGTTTTCACTTACACTTTCTGTACTGCTTAAACAAACACCTTTTATCTTTTTAGAACTATTACATTGAATTCGGATTCTGAAGCACACTGTATTCACAGCTAAATTTTACCATTTCCCTGCTGGAAAGCATTAGGGAATCTTCCAATATTGTGCCTTGCTTATGTATACAAATACCTCAGTGTGTGTACCTGTACATATATGTGGACACATTACTTCTGCATAGAAAGATAATATTTAGGCTTGCAAGTATGTCCTATTTTGATGTCACTGGTTAGTGAGAAGTTGTAGGGAATCTTATAGATACATAAAGTCTGTATAGAAAGAAGATATATAACTGATAAATATGATTTTTTTATATTTATGACTGCATAGTAATTTAAAAAATGCTGTCTCAGATATAATATTTTGCTTACAGCTCAAAATAGTCTGAATGTTCTTCTAATGCCTTTATTTGTTGCAGGAAACATGAAAGAAAACTGAAGCATGATGAAATACGTAAGAAGTATGGTATGTGGTGACCTTGTTTAGATACTGAGTATGAAAATTGATTCCTTTTTCCTTATTAAAATTCACAGCAGAAACAAGCTGCTTTATGAGCAGGAGAAGTAATCAAGCCCAATTTCCTACTGATGCATGTCTTCTGTCACCTGAACACTGATGTTGTCACTATTATGCTCCTGTTTTCTTCTTGCGCTGACTCTCCCACTGGGCAAGAGACAATGTGCTGGATGGGGTGTTTGTTTGGGGTGGGCATTTAAATATATTGATTAAAGTAAGTAGTTCTTTCTGTTTCTTTCTCAGATGGCTGAGGGGGGAGGTTGGTTGTTCTGAAGTTGGTAAACCAATCTAGTTGAAATTGCTTAGTGGACTCATGGTTATTGAAGGAGGATAGACTGACTAGCAGATAGCAAGCTTTTAAAATCAAGCTTAAAGAAGAATGGAGGATGCAGCCTAATGTAGGGGTTAAAATTGTTGTTTTTTCTTTAAGTGGAGCTATGGTCCAGTAGGAGAAGCATATAGCAAGGTTGTAGGACCTCTTGTGTTGTATAGGAGGCTCTTATTATCTAGGCTTGTCAGTGCTTGCACTTTTCGTTTGATTTGTTCATAGGGTTAATAGTACTGTGTATTCAGAGACAGATATGCTAAAACTATGCTGCACTTTTTATTCAGATTGCATTAATGTCAGAGAAGGTGATTCTAGGGGTCTGAACAGTCACTCAAAACTGCTAATTTTCATCCTCTTGATAAACTGATTGGCAGTCTGGGAATGCCTTCATGAATCTGCAGCCTGCCCTTTGGCTGATGCAGAAATGATAGAGACAAGCTCTATAGGGAATTCTTTGCCTGGGGAACATTTGCAACAATATGCTTCTTGGCTGGAATGGAGGAAGAAGGAAGCTTGAGCTGCATGAGGGAGAATGTTTTAGAAACTAGAAGTAACTTGTTAAACATCAGGCATGAACTTCAGTCTTGTGATATTTTATAGGATAATTGACCCTGTATCCCAACCACAATTCAGTTTCAAGAACTTTGTTTGTGTGGTTGACAACAATAGTCCAGATTTTAAAAAACAAAATCCAAACAACAACATAAAATAATATACACTTTGTGTTTGTTTCCCCTTAGAGACCTTACAGCCAGTCTCAACGTTTGAATCATTGGGGTAGATCTGGTGAAGAATTTAAGACAATGTCTGTGTCTCCAAAATAACATGCAGCATATGTACAGATACACATACAACTTTGCATCTCCTTCAGGCAGTGCAGCTAAGAGGGGTGAACAAGGTCTGGGCTTCAATATAGCAGTTAGTGTATCAAAGCACTGCACTGGGGTTAAGCGATGTTTCAAAAGGCTGCATTTGGTTACATTCTGCCTGTGAAACCAGTTCACTTGTCTCTGCATGGTCTTATGTTTTAGTGAGGACAACTCTCTCTTCAATGCTTAACTTTCAGACTTTTGCAGAATGCCTTGGATCTTGTTGGGAGTACTTGAGTTTCCTGAGGAATATAACTGTATAATTCTGTGCCTCTGGAATACGTACACCAAATTCAACAAATCTTGTTTGTAGCTATGCTGTGCACACAGCTGTCTGAGAGCAAGTGTCATTTTGCCTCCACTTGAAGTGTGTTAGTTTATCAATGAGTTAATTAGAAATAAGTTCATACATTCACTATGCTAATGGAAGGCGTACCTTCTTATAAGGAGTCAGGCATATTAATTTCTTCACGCAGTTATGTTTTGCAATGCAGTTTACCTGCAAAAGTTTGTAATTCAATATAAAACTTAAATTAATCTTTGAGTATGCAATAAAGCAAAGCTATATAAAGTTTGTTTATTGACAGAAGTTTGCTATTGAAATTTATGTTATAAATTGTTACCTTGATTTGAGGCCTGGATTCTCATAATTCATTTTTGTCCTAAAGAAAAGCCTAATTCTTACATATATAGTTGGCACATACTGGAAGGATGTACATAACTGAGGAGAAATTAAAGCCAAAATATGTATAAATTCTGAAGTCCCTAAATATTATTACTGATTTATATGGTTTATATTCTGATAACATAAAGACAAATGGTTGTCAAAGTAATTCAGTGAGACGTACAGTAAGTCTTGCTATAGCCTTGGATCTTCTGTCTTAATTTTTCACTGTCTAGTAAACACATATGTTAGCATATTAAGCAATGTAATAAAAATTGCTGCAAATAATTATGGAGATGCTAGATTATTTTACACTCTTATGCACTGCAGAGAGGATTCTCAGTTAAGTAGGCATGGATGAGTGGCAGAATGACAATGACTTTGTTAACCTGACTCCCTAGATTAAGATGATCATGCCTGAAACTTCAGTATTTGGTTGGCTTTAAGGGAATGTCTTTTCCCATTTCATCCACCAGCTTTCCTTACCCCATTTAAATGGTAATTACACATTTATAATGCATTGCAGGTGTCACTGTAGCCACAATCCTTTGGGAGCATTGGAAGCAATAGAGAGCTTTAGCAATCAGGAACACACACTTTGAATTGTTTCTTTGTTGCACAATTTGATAGTATTTTTCATTTGCTCACATATATGAATGCAATATGATTACACAAATTACATGTTGACTGTTAGAAAATTTTAAAGTAGAATTCAGAGTACTTTGCAGCTTGTGTAGTATACAAAGGAACTACAATTTAATTGCTGCTGCATTTGCTGCTATTGTATGTTCAGTATAGCATTAGTGAGAAGCTGCTTTATTTATTTATTCCAGGATTTTGCCTGGTATTAGTGGAAGGTTTTTATCTCTTCATTTTTACAAAATTATTGCCTTTCATGATTTTGGGCTTCCACACCGCTTGCTTGAGTTCTGCAAAGGTTTTGATCAGCTAATCTAATGATATGTAATCCGATCTCCTTTATTTTATGTGAGATGTTGATTTTTATATTCAGTAGTTTATCACAGTAAATGTTCCTTCTGTTCAAGATAAAGCATCTATCTTGACCTTCTTTAGTGTTCTGAATGCAAAGCAAGGAAATGTTATATTGCCGTACACTTAAAGCTATTTAGTTTGTATGTTAAGAATAGAGTTGTTAATTTGGGGGTTAAAAATAAAGAGGAAGAGTGTAATAAGGGATGAAGATACACATCGTATCACAAAATAGGTGGTGGTTTTTTTTGCAGTGTATACGGTCTCAAATATTTTACTTGTTAGTTCTATTTTTGGGCAGTGCTGATAATGTGATGAGGGTCATATCTCAATGCCTGAGAAGCTGCATAGTTGGCATAGTATATAATAAAGAATATGCTGGAAAGAAGTATTAATTTATTCTTACTTCATACATATTAAAGGCCTCATTACTTCATACAAGCTAATGAAAGATACTTGACTACTATACCTTTCAAATTTTTGAGTCTTTCTTAACTACTGTGAAGTAGGTCAAATATTAACCTCAAAACGAAGGTAAATAAAAGTAAGATGTTAGAAGTTCTTGTAAGTATCCTCTGTGTAGTATTGTATCTTGTAGTATATTGTAAGTGTCAATATTCAAGTTCAGCAGTAACATGTAATGGACTTTATTGCAAACACTCCTGAACCTACAAACAATCTAGCTTCTCTGAACCTGTGAGTGTAAATTACAAGTTGGCTAAGTTGCTTTTATGTCAAATGGGAAACAGTCAAGAGAGGCAACTCGTGTCTGGTTCAGGGCTTTAGTTGAGCCAGACATGCTATCCAATTAGCATAGGCTCACAGCTCCTCTTTGAGTGTCATGGCTAAGAGCAGCTGTGGCAGCTGACAGGAGCTTTTTGTCATGCTCCTTTTTTTGTATGTCTAGATTGCTTTTGTCCACTTACTGGAGCCTGATACAACTTTTTCAGTATGAATTGGTGCAAGTGATGAGCTGCTGTCTCCCTCCTCTCACTTAATGTAATCTTATGTACTTAGAATGCTGAGGATGAAAGAAACTTAAACACTGGATGCAGTCTTGAGAGCAAGGTCTATCAGATGTTGTAACCGCTGTGGCTATCATTTGGAAGGAGAGCTTGCCATTTCTCTTGGAGTACTTGTCTCCCAGGAGATGAATGTCTGAAGTCACAACCAATAATACTCACACTGGATTGACCCATAGTTCTTTAAGGCTTGTAAAGTTCCAGTATTGTACAATAAAACAGATCAGAGTTTAAGTTAAATATACTAATGCCTGATTGGTGGTAACTATATCTGTTCATTCCTAAATGTAATTCAATAAGATTAAAGCAAGTATTACTGGAAATGGCATTTGCAATAACAAGTAAAAATGCCACATTCACTTGAAATATGAGGACTAGTTATCTAAAATGGCTTCTGGCTGAGTGTTTTGGGGTAGGGGCAGTATATTTGCTCCTCAATGGTGTAGAAGTCTAGCAGGAGTCTTACACCGTCCTCTGATTAATTTGAAACTGGCACTACTGATTGTAGAATGTTGTTTCCATTGGATTTCAGCTCTTTAAGCTGTAGAATAGTGTCTAGTGTTTTACTGTGCTACTTTCAGAGCTATGAAGTGTCAAGTATGTCTCTTGAATGATATATAAGAAAGACATCATAAGAACTTGCCAGACTGTGTAGGGAGAAGCATGCAACCTAAGTTAATTTTGCCAGGGAATCTGATACCACCTTTTGCCACTTTGGGGAAAATTTTTTGATGTTTGGTGCCTTGATTTCTAAGTGGAACTTTGAGTGCAGGGAGTTTATGCAATGCCAATTTCAGTAATAAAAATATGTTAATTTCTAGTACTGTTGCTAATTTTCTGTAAATGTTGTGTAGATGTGTGTATTTTCTATTTGGAAAGGGTAAAATACAGAAATACTACAAAAATTTTTGAAAATTGGAGTACTCGGTTGTCTTTCAGGTAACTAAATATATTAGGATCCATAGATCCTAGCTGCTGAAGTATTAACATGTTTGGAGGAAGGAAAGGGTGGGGATGGGGGTCTGGAAATAAAGAAAATACTACTTCTCTGTATTTGGGTTGGGGTTATATTACTGCAGGAATGTTACCTGAAGGCACTAAAGGTTGAATGGAAGGCTTTTTTATTATGTGTTAACTTACTTGTCAGCTAGAGTAGACTTAACAGACACTACAACTCTTTGTTTAAACACATGAAAGGCGTGGTTAAAATTTGACAAGTAACTGCTTTCTAAAAGTTTAACAATATAAAAATTTCACAATCTCAAAATATTGTAGATGTTAGATGACAGCATTGTCAAGAACTAATATTGTTATTGCACAAATGCTTGAAAGATCTATTTTTTTAAGTAATTATGGAAAGGGGTAGTACCTTTGATTCAAGGTACTATACCAGGTAAATAGCCTGTATTTCATGTTACCTGTCTGAAGCTTTTTAAATCTGACTGGCTTACCCGTTCCTTGACAAGTAAGGGCTAGTTTTGATCTTAACTTTTTACAAATTGCTTGTAATCTTGTTAATTTGAGTAATTACAGGATTTTTCATACTTCTTCCTTAATATTTTCTGTTACCTATCAGGTAGCTAGTTGTAGTTATTGATATAATAATCAGCACTAAGCAGCTGTGCTTCTTGATGTCTTAAAATAACACGGTAGTTAAAAAGAAGTGCAACAGCTGTGACAAGGTGGACAAAAGTATACTCTGCCTTCAGTGGCATTAGCTTTAGACTTTCAGATAAAAGAGTGAATGTACAATGAGGATTTCCATACCATACCTCTTGGTATGGTATGAAAAGATCTGAGGGAAGTTCTTACAAGATTTGGCAGTGACTAGTGTAATCTTTCTCTTCCACTGTTGTGAATCTGAACATTTGTGAATTGGGTGTTTTTGGCTTAGCTGTCTTCTGTTTCCAGGCCCTAAACAAAAAAGTTAGAGTCCAGGCTTGTCAGACTTCAGTATAAAAAATCTTGGTGAAAAGATAGTGGTAGTATTCCTGCTCTTTCACAACAAAAGGTCAGCCTCTGGACTCTTATGGGACTCCTTTATTTTCAGTATGCACTTCGGCCTAGCCAAAATCTGGTGTGTGGTTAAAGTCTCTTTGAAATAATTGCTGTATGGAACAGCGACTGCTCAGCTAATCCTTACAGAAGATGGTACCTCTACCCAGACACTCAGCACAATCGGATGGCTTTGCAATGCTTTCTGTGACAGTATTCTGGTAAAGTCATTAAGAATCTTCATGACGGAAACATACTGCAACCTGGATTAAGTAATGCTCTTGCTCTGGTCCCCAGAGGTTTTTGTGCCTGTAGAAGTGATCTTTGTTCTTAGAGATTACCGTCCTGTTGCAGGATTGCTGTAAGTGGCAGAACGTGACAGACGATTGTGTATAGTCAAAGCAGAACTAAGTCAAAGTAGCAGCATCTTGCATTTTAAGATGGTGATCTTATTATAACTTGAATTTATAAACAGAGATTACTGTCCTGTTGCAGGATTGCTGTTAAGTGGCAGAATGTGACAGACGATTGTGTATAATCAAAGTAGAACTAAGTCAAAGTAGCAGCATCTTGCATTTTAAGATGGTGATCTTATTATAACTTGAATTTATAAACTGGCCAGTCTGAATCTGTTCTTCTTGAGACATCTCTATGTTTAGATTTTTGTAGACTTGACTCTCACAAATGCATTTTGTAGGCTATACTTCACAAATGAGAAATGTTTTTTTCTGTAAGAGTTTTTCATAGAGGAATGTTCTCTCCCTGCTAAATCATGAAATACCTATACAAGATTATAGTCTGAGAAATAAGAGTGCTTCAGAACACTTCCAATTTATTACTGTACTTGAGCATTTGGGTAATAGAGCAACCATTAAAAGACAAGAATTGCCTTGTTGCCAAAAAATTGGTTTTGTTATATAGAGTACCTATTACATAAAAGCTTGGAGTTACTGACCTCACTGATACTGGTAAGAAAATGATAAATGTCCTGTTTTGTTTTGCAGGTCTTCTCCAGGATTCTGATAATCCATACAGCAGATTTGAGAACGAGTAAAGCTGAGCACCTTCCACTAGAGCTGTACCTCCAGAATACAGGAAGACAGTTTATTTGCCCTTTGAGCCCTTTTTTCCCTAAAGTGTGGGGTTTTTTTCCTGGTTATAAAACTAGGAGTAGATAAAGACTTCATGAAATACATGGTTGTATCTTCTACCTACTTAGAGCTAATTTTTTATAAATACTTTTGATTGTTGAAATGTTTGATATTTTTTTTTCTTATGGTGACATTTAAGTGTGAAATACTATCTTTCCTCCTCTTAAAACTGTATTTTATTACTCGATGTAGATGGCTAATAGTCACAATCATGTATTTGAATTCAGTCATGAACAGTTGTCCCTATGTTCCTAAATAAAGATTATTTTTTTTCCCTGCTGTATCTTTTTATAAAAATAAAAGGCAACATGGAAGCACAGCTTCATACAGCAGAAATAGCTGATGTTGGTATTGATGAGAAAATACATCAGGCACATTCTTATGTATTATGTGAGAATTGGATGGATTTTTTTTTTTTCACCCCTCTGGAAAAAGATCTTCAAAGACATATTTGTCTTTGCAAATGTTAATATGTACTTTGGATATATCACTAGTGTGAAAAAATTATTTCAGTTAGCAAAGTTGCAAGGTCATTCTTGAAATAAACATAGTTATGTGTGTCTAAATTTAAGAAGAAACATCAGCCTGTGAACGCTTTCTTCTGTAAGCCTAATGTATAACTAACAAAAAAAAAAAAAAACCCACAACAAAAACCCCAAACCAAAAAGTTGCCAAGATTCTGCACTTTACCAAGGTTGACCCTGAAAACTGCTAAGCACCACCCAGATGCTCCTTTCTTCCCTACGGGAGGAAGGAGAGAATGGGAACAGCAAAAGCAAGAAAGCTCTTGGGTTGAGATAAGAGAGTTTAGTAAGTTTGAAGGTGAGCAGGGGCGACAAGTCGTGCAAAGGTAATTGCCACCTCCGAGCAGCAGACCTGCCCACCCTACCTTCAGTTTTTGTTGCTGGGTGTGATGATGTATGGCCTGGAATGTCCCTTTGGTCAATTCTGGCCAGCTGTGTCCCCTCCCAGCTTCTTGCCCAGCCGTGGCCTACTTCCTGAAGTGGGCAGAGTGGGGAAAAATGAAACCTTGATGCTGTGCAAAAGCCAAAGCACTGGTGTGTTATCAGCACTGTTCTAGCCACAAATCCAAAGCAAAGCACTATATGGGCTGCTATAAGGAAAGTTACCTCTGTCCCAGCCAGACCCAGTACAGTAAGAAAGCAGTATTTTTTTATTTTTTTATTGTTCTTTTGATATTTCTATAATGTGACATTTCTTCTTTCTCTTCAGAGGTGTTTCATTGAGCATTTTTACTAGCTTACCAATGTGATGTAACAAGCAAAGAGCTCCCCTCCTGTCTAATGCAGTTCCCATTTATTTTGTACACTTTAAATAATCTCCCTTGCTGTATATTATCCATTAAACAAATGTACAGTATTGAAGATGTTCATGTTATTTTTATCAACATTCCTAAAATAAACACTTAAGTGTTTAATTTGGTTCTGTTTAGTTCTGTTGTTCCGTACAATTTTGTATTAACTTGTTTTAAAAGAAGTGATCAAGTATGAGTTTGGGAGAAGGGAAAGGATGCATTTTTGCTTTTGCTGTTTTTTCTGACAAGAATAAAATCTTAACAGCACATAGGTGTGGGAATTAAATCTTGCCTGTGGGCGATGAGACGAATTGACATTCCTTCCACTGCCAAAGAACCTGCCTCTGCTTAGGCTTTAGTACTGTCTCATCACTGAATTTGGTACAGTGTTCACTTCCATTCTTCCTCTGTTTTTACCTCAGTATACAGTTTTTCAGGAATTTATATAAAAATGTTTCCTAATTCCTGAATCTGTATTGTTATTAGTTCTCCTTTTTTCCCTTTTTTTCTTAACTCATGTTTAGCACTTTTATTAGTAGGCACTGTGTTTCATTTCATATCTGTCAGCTATTGTCAAGTCTGAAGTATTATTCAAATGGCTGTCTTTGAAGAATGATGGTCTGTGATAAGAGTGAGTTGATAGTGTGGAAATAAAACATGCTGATGGTTTTCCCTGGAGATAACTTTTGCAAAAATGATGAAGGTCTGCCTGCTGTCTCACGACCCAAGTAGTGACATTCCTGACTTAATAGAAAAGCATTTTTCTTCAGCACCTGCTACAGTATATGAAGGGCTGTCACGTAGTCTAACAAAAGGGGGAGGAGGGATGACCTTTCTTACAATTTCAAAGATTGTAAAGTACTTGGAAAATATTTTGAGAACATGGAATGGGTCCTGCATTTCTGGAGAATAGTTGTGTTACATTTAAAGAGAAGGTTGAGCGAAATCCCTGCAATCGTATACGCTGTGTTTAGTTTGTCATTCCTAAGCCATGGTTGTGGGCATCAAAAGGTGACAACTGTGGTCAAATTTATCTTAACCAGACTTACCATAAGCCTTAACTTTGTACTGTAGGCTATAATTTATTCAACATATCAAGCTGGACATCTAACACTCTATAATTTTGCTTACAGAGTTAAAAACTATTAAATTAATGAGACTGTTGTGGACAGCTGCCTTAAAGCTTAATAGAAAATGCAAAAAATCCCCAAACAATCCCCTGAATTTTCAGATTATTTAACCTTTTCTTGCTGTGTTCACTGAAGCAATTAATTGGCTGGAAAGTATCATTATTTTGCTGTATTAATTGTGGCCTTCTCTGCTTTCCTGTATGTCAGTATTTCTTACTGTTACAAAAATATTGGATTTGTCTTATCAATAGAAAGGTTGCAAGTCTTTGTATTTCAGTGTAGCCACAAGTAATTGGGAAAACAGCTGTAGAACACTGTATCTTTGGTTCTCAGGTGTGTGAACAAAGGCACTTAGCATTTTCAGTATGAGCTTCCCCTCCTCCACACTTTTTAACAAAAGAGGTAAAAGGGATGCAACATATAAACAAAATGAAGGTAGGGAAACAGCATAACTTAAGCCCGAGAGCCATAGTACCTCTGCTAATCACCTGTTCTTCTCAGACGTCCCTTTCATTCATACTCTATTCTTTTTCCTCTGTCTTTACACCTTTTATTTTAGTGGGTTTTGCTTGTTAATTTTAGTAGTGAATATATTACTATCCGAAAAGAAGAGTAATCTCAGAAATGAAAAAGTTAAAATGTGTGTTTTATCTTTCCACAGAACAGACCTTCCAGTACCGAAAACTCGAGTGGGTCAGAGTAATGTTGCTGGGTGTAATTTATTTATGTAAAGAGAATTTTAGTAGATTGAAGCATGCTGGTTTAACTTACCTTGATGCTTGGTACGTACTTTTTGCCACTTCCGAAATCTTGGATTTGATGATGAGTCCATTAAGTTTTCTGCACCATGTCTTGCTTAATTGTTATTTGGTTATTAAGTAGGCATATGGAAATAATTTTGAAAAAGTAACTTTTCTGGGTTTTTTTTTTCCTTACAGTATCTTTGTTTCAGACTCCCATACGTAGTTTTCATCATCTATCCTTTCAAAAAGTCGGTGTGCAAACTACGCCAAGTACGTGCCTGAGCAGCGGCTCTGAACTGCGCGCCAGTGTCTTGCAACCGCAGGATGCCCCCAGCTGAACTGGTGAACATGCAATTCTCCAGATTCTGAGCTGGGCCAGAAAGAAATGGGAAAGAATCAGCTAGCACAGTCCTCTTCCCCTCCTTCTTCTGAGTGTCAGGGGCCAAGCAAGGAACAGAGCGAAGAGTAAAAAAGACCCTTTGAGAGGAAATGATGGAGAGATGATCAGGGCGGGAGTAGGGAAGTCAGTCTGGGGAGATGGTGAAGTTGGCCGCAATTGCGCGTGGCTGTGCTCCCAGTTCCTGCCTGTCTCTGATCACCTTTGGTTTTGGGGCTCTAATCAGCCAGCAGCTCTGACTGCCCTGTGCTTCAAAGTGTGAATTGGGGAGGTTCTGTGGCTGGGGGCTTCTCAAGGCTCACATGTGCTCTCATCTTTCCTAAGACAGCAGGGCCAAGCTTGCTGTTGATTGACCGATTCATCCATTCTGTTGGCCTGGTCCTAGAACAGCTGCTGGGAGGACAGAGAGGAGGAAACGCTTGTCAAAGTAGGTAGAGTGGCGTTTTGTGATTGAAGTATTAGTATTTCCAGAATATTCCTAAAGCCAGGTTTCTGCTTGGTGACGCTTGACAGAATCCTCTGAGATCATTCTCCAAATGCTCCTTTGCCCAAAACTTAAAAGAAAGGGTCATGGTTCTGATACCTTCAAACAATATCTATAACCAATAGATCCTTCATTTATGTTAATGGCTTCACATGGTTTCTACTCAATTTCTGGCTGAGCAAACGCATTTAGTCTTTGTTGTGGAGTCATTAAGGCTTTGGACTTGGCATGAGAGGGTCAAACATTTAAACATTTAGAAGTGTGCATTGGCTGTCAAGCCCGGAGCTCTATTTTGTTGTCATGGTTTAACCCCAGCCGGCAACTAAGCCCCACGCAGCCACTCGCTTACTCCCCACTGGTGGGACGGGGGGGGAGAATCAGAAGGGTATAAGTGAGAAAACTCGTGATTGAGATAAAGACAGTTTAATAGGTAAAGCAAAAGCCGTGCACACAAGCAAAGCAAAACAAGGAATCCATTCACCACTCCCCATGGGCAGGCAGGTGTTCAGCCATCTCCAGGAGAGCAGGGCTGCATCACACGTAACCGTTACTTGGGAAGACAAACACCATCACTCTGAACACCCCCTCCTTCCTTCTTCGTCCCCCAACTTTATATGCTGGGTATGGAATATGCCTTTGGCCAGTTGGGGTCAGCTGTCCCAGCTGTGTCCGCTCCCAGCTTCCCGTGCACCCCCAGCCTGCTCGCTGGCGGGGCAGCATAAGCTGAACAGTCCTTGACTGCTTAGCAAAAACTGAAAACATCAGCACGTTATCAACATTATTTTCATCTCAAATCCAAAACATAGCCTCATACTAGCATCTAAGGAGAAAATTAACTCTATCCCAGCTGAAACCAGGACATTTGTCAACTCCGTGTCATCTTCATGTTTAGGTCTTCTTCTCATGTATCTCTGGGTATGTGTGAGTTACGTGCATTTGTCCTCTACAACACACTCTAGTTATCAAAAAAACACCTCTGATTTCTTTTCTGATGCTGAGTTCCTACCGCAGATATTAAATGTCAGAGATGAGAACAAAATTCTTTGTTCCACTCTGACTCTTCATTGCTGCTTTAAGCCACAGTGAAGTGGTGAAGGCTGGGCAGTGTGCAAGCAGTGAATGAGCCAAACCATCCATGAGCAGGGCAAGCTGTGAAGGGAGGAAAAAGAAAATAGATAGTAGGGAAACAATAGAGTAGTGGTCAAAAAAAGGTGTTTTCTTTTGCACATTTTTGATGAGATTTTCTTCTGCATTTTGTTATGTCCTGTCATCTTAAATAGCAGTCAAAATATGCAGCTATGTTATATTGCCATATCAAACATTCTCTGGTTGATTCATTTTCTCTTTCAATAACCAGGCTTACTGTTTATAGGAAGACTGGCTGAAAATCATGAATTTTCCTGACCTATCTTACACAGGTTACAAAGAAACTATCTAGGGATGTCTGTCTTGAGCTTCCACAAAGCAGGAAGGGCAGAAGGTAAATCTAGACCTAGAGAAAACTGCCAGTGGATTGCAGCAGCTTAACAAGTTTATCAGTCTTCTGACTGATTGTCTTGACCATCAGTATGTATTATTAATCAAATGGAGTGACTTTTCTCTTGCTGATATAGCAATTGCTTCTAAACAAGAAAAAGTAATAGAGGGCAGAGCTTTTGAGCTGTCACTTTGAGTCAAGTGCTTACGTGGCAGATAAATGGGTAATAGAGTAAGTAAAGTCACTTTGAGAACCATGTAAGCTTGAATCTGTTTGTGTATTAACATGATGAAGTAAGATGCAGGATGAAGATAAAATTATTTGCAGTCAGTCCAGAGACATGTCTTTTTTTTTTTTTTTTAACTGTGACCTTCAGTCCAATCTGTGCAAGGAGCTGTCAAGTAGCAGCAAAGCAGAAAGGATTAGGAAATGTTTAATTACCCCAAGTTGAGGTGGATTTTCATAGCACTGTTTCCATCACAGTTCCTGAGCTGACTACATCTCTGACCTGCATCTCAAGGGCAACCTTTCTTATATCCCTACTTGTCACCTGGCTTCAAATAGAATCAGGCACTTGGTGTTCTCAGACCAGCTCTAGTTACTTATTTCCCATGCATCAGTTCAGGAATCACACACACATACCACTCTTGCCCTCAAGGAGAGTCCTTCAAGCTCCCATTACTGCTTTTCATTACTACTTTTTCCTTTGTATGAACTTCTTATAGCCAGGTGACCTCTTAAGTCCTCAGCCCTGGCAAAACAGGGTTTGCAACTTCTGAAGTAATCTCCAGGCTGACAATTTTGCCTATTGTATTGCAGAAGTACCGAAGTTTTCTTTAATGCTGCGGCCTTCTTCCCCTATCTTCTTGAAGTTCCACTAATCTAGGTCACTACAGAGTGTATTCAGATCAGTTAAGCACTGGACAAATGAGTCTGGTGTGGAGAAAAGTCAGCATGGCATCTGCGAAGGGAAATCCTGCCTCCCTGACCTCCTGGGTTCTAGGAAGGTGCTGGTGAGCACACAGATAAAACCCATCTAGTGAGCTGGATCTAGTACAGCTGGACTTTCAAAAAGTCTTTGACAATATTGCGCAACCAGGGGCTACTGAAGAACCGAATTTGTCTGAAAGCTTATTAAAGGATAGAGAGCAAATAATTTTTCAGAATGGAAAAGGTGAGCTTTAGGGTGTTCCAGGGATAGGTGCTAGGACTCATCTCAGCACGGCGGTGACCTAGAGAAGGGAGTGTGCAGTGAGATCTCCAAGACTGCTGCTGATAATGCAGGACCAGCTGGGAAGAAGCCTGTGGCAAGACCTCACAAAACAGAGTAGGTGGGCAGGTGAGCCTCAGACAAATGTGAAGTAATGCAGCTGAGGAAAAATACCATGCCTATGTGATGCCGAACTTGGAACTGGCACCTGCAGCTCAGGAGAAAGATCTGAGAGTCATCGCTGACAATTCTTGAAATCATATAGTGGCCACAAAAGAACCCCTAGCACAATACTGAGTGTCAGGAAGGGGATAAAGGGCTGTCACTTTGTTGCTACATGAAACTTTTTGCTTTATGAGGAAAGCCTAAAGGGCTGGAGCTCTCCAGACTTGAGGGAGAGAGAGATGAGTGAGGTTTACAGAAATCAAGGTGATGGATAAGATGAGCACAGAACTGTAATCCTACATTACCAGAACTAGGACACACTCCATGAAACTAGTAGGAGATCGGTTTGAAATGGATAAAGTCTTCCTGGAGCTAGCAGCTGTGGGGCTATGGAGGCAGACAGTATCAGAAGGTTCAAAAATGAATTGTACAAACTCCTGAACAGTTTGTCGTCTTCAGTGAAAGAGCTACTAAAAGGACTTTCCAGACTCTATGCCATCGTTAATAAAATTGTGGATCAGGGACAGTACAAGAGGAATGGACTGCAGAGTGCATTTTGTCCCTGAAAAGAAAATTTTTTTGCCAGTGATTAATTTTCTTTGCAAGCACTGAGTAGCTTATTTTAAAAAGCATGTTTTGTGGCAGAACTGACACAGTGGAGTGCTTTGATGCTTTAGTCGAGCAGCACATGGCCAGAACCAGCAGGATGAAGGCTTTCTTCTGCCTCAGCTCATTTTTGGGCCGCAGGTTGCTGGTACAGCTGTGCTTCTCTTGTTGCAGTTACAAAGCGAGAGGAAGCACATGGGCATCTGCATGGCACCATTTTGTCGTGGTTGCATTTCTGGGGAAGCTGCTGGAGGTGATCTGTGTGAAGGCTCGCTCATGCCTTCACACAGATGCAATACCATGTGCAGAGTGGGCTCCTGCCGGTGCTTGTGGTCTGGAGAAGTACTTCCACCCTTCGGTACCCACCAGTGGAGATCAGGTGCTGTGGATTAGGAGGGACAACTTCTTTCTGAGTTTTAGATTTCATGGTCTCAGTTACGTCACTAAGCTTTCCCTCAAGGGTGGTTGTCTGTCTGATGGAGTTTTCGCAAAGATCCAAATGTCAGCACGGCAGCGTCAGCCTCCTGAGTGTCCCCAGGCAAGGGCAATACTGGCCAAAGGGACCTTTGATCTGACCCAGGAGATAATTTCTCGTATTTTCAAGGCTCTTTCCCATTCCTCTTGTCTGAAGCCATGTCTCTTACATTTGTGTAAGAGCTACAGATGATCCACTGTGCAGACAACCAGAGCTAATCTTAGTTTATGCATATCAGAATAACACTAACTAGTGAGAAACTCTTCAGAGAGCAGAAGTCAGTGCCTGAGATCAGGAAGCATTCTGCAAAACACAGAAGACTTCTACTTTTTTCCCTGCATCATCTTTCCCTTTCCCTGTTTGTCACTTATTGCATCTTCTGACGTGCATGTTCAAGAATTTAATCTCTATTTATACATGTGCCACTAACTTCTACAAGCTGCGGCCTTCCATCTCTTCTGCTTTTCCATGGTGTTTCACAGCTGAATGTCTCGGAGATGAGAGACTTCTTTTAAGAGTAACCGATGTTTACATGGTCTCATGAATATTCCTGGACTCTTGTCATATATAATGTAGCATGCAGCTCGCCCCATGATATGCAGCTTACTTTTTCCTCCCCCTCTGTATTGTTCATGGGCTTAAGGTTCATAGTAATGTATCTAGGCTGTGCAAATTGTATGAATTTGCTTGATTTAATCGATGGATTTTATGAGCATTTGGTGAGAAGAAAGGTAGAGAAGTGTGTAGAAATCCAGTTCAGAGCTACCTGGAGTAAAGAGTGACTAGGTTTGGTGTCCAGTAAGCTCCGCTTCTCGTGTCTCTAAAGCACACAGTGAGGCTGAGGCATTGCTTTTAAATTACTGGGAGTCAGCGCTGGTCCTGTATGTTGGTTTGACATTTGAGGTCTTGTTTTTGTGGCGGGTTAAAAAACAAAGAGCATCTGACCAGAAGGCTCAGCAGTGAGGCCAGCTGCAGAGACCGTGCCGGAAACCCCGCATCTCGTAGGGGTTGAGCCAATGGAGACCGGGGCCAGAAGAGCCAACGTGTGCGAGGAGCTCCCCGGGCATGGTGGCAAAGGGGTCTAGCACACACTGTAATCAAAATAAATCTCTCACTGGTTTCAGAGATTTCAGTTTCACTTTGCAGTTTTCTCTTTTTTTCATGAATAGCGTTGGAGGCACTTTCAGAAATCCTCTATCAGGACTAATTTCTTACTTCTTAATGTGCTGTGACACATATGGTAATGGGAGCTTTATACCTGAATAACACAGAATAAAAACAGTTAGGAAGATTTTTTTTTTTTTTAAAAAGAGACTAAACATCTCACCTGGAGTACTGGAGTCAGGACTAGTTGTATGCTGTGATTAGCTCCTGCTTCTGCTGAAACACACCCGTCATTTCAGTGCTCAGTTCTGTCCTTGAAATTAAGTTGATTCACAGGAGACTAAAACTGGGTGTAAGTTGATACGGTGAATTTGAGTCAATGGGATCAGCTGGACTATGCCTTCTAAGGGGGAAATACATCCCCAATACCACAATTATGCTGAGGTAGTCAGGATCCAACCTCATTTCCAATTTCCCTGTTATCAGAATTGGTTTGCAACTGCCATTCCCACTGGTGAGGAAAATCATTAAAAAAAAAAAAAGTCATATTTGTAAAAACAAAATGGATCAACATAGGAATATCTGCACAAGGCAGAACCCCTCAGCCATGATCACTGTTGTCTCTATTAAACATCCATGTTCTAGGAATATCAGAAGCACCAGCTTCATCAGACTGTAACATGCTTGATGTTGCCAAAATATGTTAATAAATTGTCCCCTACAGCTTGTCATGCCTACAGATGGGCATCTGTGTCATTTTATGAGGGTGTTTGAAGCTCAAACATGGGGCCTCTTAACTGGAAAAGGAGAGTATTCAAGGCTATGCCAGTGCTGAGCTAGTCCCCTGATCAAATGTAGAATATGATGGCTAGCCAAAGCTGCCCAGGCTGAGGATTTTCCAAAACTGGCAATAAAATGGTTGAATGCAGAAAATCCTCGAGCGCAAGTTTTTATTGCCTCTCAAAATTGAAATAAGGGTAAGGGATGATATAAACCTCTGTTTCCAGAGAAATTTGGAGACTCCTTTTTTCAGTGGGTTGATTTTTGACCAGCTGCACTTTGTTCAGGGGCTTTATTCCGGGCTGCAGCGCACTGCACCGGCCGTGCCTAATCCTTAACTCTGGATTTCATCGCTCTGTGTGTGTGTAAAAATGTTACTATCCTTTTAGCTCATTTCTTTTTACATAACTTGCAATAGTTCCAGTTATTCTCCCTGTGTTTCTGTAAGTGGCATGAAACATGAAACCCCTAATTGCCTGATTAGAACGTGTAATGATATTGTAAAAATCCCTATTAAACCAAGCAAAGGAATATTTAAAAAAGCTTTTGATAGTAGTCACTAGACATGATAGCAGAAGATTGGAGGATAGATACGTGAGGTTTATTACGTGCAGTTAACATGGTACTTTCTAAATTGTACTTCAAAGCACTATGCCCAGTTTATTAATGTAATTACTTACATGAAAAATTATCAGAATCTAATGAATAAATTAACAGTGTTATCTATACAGTATGTTATCAGTCTAGTTCTCAGAATGGAATTAAAAAGAACACAAAGAATTACAAGAATTTAGGCGCTCACTTATTTTCACGTTCGCCTGGCATTTTAACATACGTCTAAATCCTTTGTTGAAGTGTATTACAAATCAGATTTAGATAGTGGAAGATAGAAATCTTTGCTTTCAATTGGAAGAATACACGAATTGAGTACTGTTTTGAGACATATATTGCTGTATTTGGCAACTTAATTTAAATGCTAGATTCCTCTCCCTCGGAGAATAAATCGGGAGTTTATAAACTGCTGGGGGGGAGGTATATCAATGAAACCCCTCAGCTCCTTTTGCTTGCCTACGCTTCAAGGTAAGCTCTGCCACGATGATGATCATAAAGGTCTTTTCCAACCTGAATGATTCTGTGACCTTGAGACAGTGTTGTCTTTTAGCCACTTTCTATATTGTTTTGTCTTAAACTATTCCAAGCTTATGAGCATGCCGATGGGGACAGGCGTGCCCAGGCCGGGCCTTCCCCTCCCTTCCCTGTGTCAGCAGCAGAAGAGGGGAAGGGCAGCGTGGGACGTTAATGCAGAGCCTTCAGCTGGCTGAAAAATGAATCGCTGGGGGCAGAGGGGGGGTCCTCGGCATTAATTTCCCGCGGAATCCGTTCCCTGAGCTGGACAGGACGGGAGCGTGCGGCCACGCGGGGCTTGGCTGCGCTACCTGGGGAGACCGTAGCCCATTCAAAGACAAGCACGGTGCCTGTTTAACTCTAATTCCTGAGGAAATATTTGTCTTTCAAAAGAAAAGGTTGTTTTTTTGTTGTTTTTTTTTAACTTTGGAAAACGTCAATACATAAACTCTGCAAATATACATAAACACATCACCAAATCTGGTGATCGGACTGTCCTGTGATGGACTTGGATCCTGAATATGATGAAATTGTTCTACAGTGTTGGTTTTAATCATTGCATTGGTTATTACTTTTCTTAAATGAGTATCACAAGGCAACTGTAATTTGAAGGAGTATATAATTAGATTAGGACATGAAACAAAAAAAGGAGCCATAAACCTATGTCTTTTATGACAAATTTCCTTCCTGACATTCTTTTCAGTACACCAGATAGATTAAAAAGATTTTAACTTTTTCCTTTTATCTCCTAGCTGCATCATCTGATAAACTCTTATTCTAAAATACAGTTACATGACTTCAGCCAAATTAAGATTTAATTAATAAAAATATACTTAACGAGGGAGCATACTGAAGCATCAAGGAGCATAACTTGGGAATTGGGACTTGCAGCAAGAAACAAAGTCTCGGGTATCTTTTTAATTCATTTTGAACACAGTAAAGCAAGTCTTCTCTTGAAGTAATTCTTGGAAGATTTACACTACAAAACTGTGCTCATTTACTTAATATGAAAGCTGCTCAGCTGGACAGAAGGCTCGATGCAACCTGAGCTGTTTGTCATTATGGGACCAATGTTCTTGTTGACATCAAACACAGCCCATGAATCACAACAGCTGAATTCTGTGTTTGAAAAGATAGATGATCTTTGGACAACACTGCAGCACAGAAAACCCTGCTAGGTCACCTGCTATCACCTTCCAAGGCCAACCTCTTATCCTCAGTGTCAAAGGTGAAAAAAATAGCGTGATACTGTGGAATTATCCTGTTTCTAGTAATAAACAGTAAAAAAGCACATTTAGATGCCACCACCTGAAATCGAACTTGGTTAAATGAGAGAAAATGTCCATCCGTGTACAATATGTAGAGCTGTGGAATCTGATGAACCCTCTGAGAGCAGCAGGAGGTCTGTGTGGTTGCTGTGCCTTGGAGCACACTGCAGAAAGGTCTAGCTTGTAGTGATGGTTGGGTACTGCAGTCATTGCCGGTCGGAGAGTCCAAAACAATCAACAATCTAGAGAGAGACAGCACCAGGAGTATCTCTGTCATGCAATAAAGAATCAGCAAGAAGTTACCCAAAAGGTTTGTATCACTGCTGAGGAGTTATTTTCATCACTCTGATGCAGCTGACTGTTTGCAGCTGAGGATATCTTCCTTTTCCTTGAAGGACCATGTCCTTTGCCTCCTAATCTGTTTTGTCCTGAAGAATGTCCAGAATACAGCTTCTCTTCCGCTTATTAGTCTTTTTTCTCTGCTGTTGCTCTAGTACTGAGGAGCTTTTTGTGAGGACATGGGTTATTCTGATTTACTGGCTTTCCATGTTTCCTCTTGTTCTCACTAGCAATGGAGAAATTGAGTATTAAAGTTTCATACAATACAAGGTTCTTCTACAGCAAAGTATCTATCTATGAACTGGAGGATCTAGGTGAAAAGGTGGGTCTAAAGCAATAGAGATTCTCTTTCATTTAATTGGAGTGGAGGATGAGGGCTTAGGGTCACCTCATTTGGGATGCTTGGAGCACAACAGGCAATTATGAGAGCCTTGTTTTGTGAACTCAGGAAGCTGGAATTATCAGGGGCTTTTGTTAGGACTGTACAGCCCACAAACTTTTTTTCTGAAAGACATTTTTCTTAGCAGGGACTGTGTCAAGTGAAGCTTTTGCCAGAAAAAATTACCTTGCAGGGAATTTGTCTTGGTCCTCCTCGGGGACCTTTTTCCCTAGTATACACACTTATTTATATTGTATATCACTTTTTATAAATCTTAGAGATACATCCATTCTGGATGTTCGTAACTGCAAGAGGAATTTCAGAAATATTGTAAATACTTTAGCAAGTGATGTGGGGTTACTTACTATATTAAACTGAATCACACTGAAAGTCCTGACCATTTTATCACATTTTGTACGTGTCTCCTTACAAAGGAGAAACATAAAATACAAATTCTGGAAAATTCCATACAAGTAAATGAAGTCCTGCTAGAGTACCTTGCAACTGCTGAATTTTTCTTATATAAACTCAGAAATAAAAATGGGAATTAGTCCTGAATTGCCTACTTATTTTTATCAATTAGATAAAGAGTTTAGGTACTTAATTTAAAGCTTGATGTTAGCTGACATGTATGTATACTAGGCTTGAAATAGGTGGTTTTTAAATTTGATCTTTCAAGTCTCAGTAAGATAAATAATCAAAAGTTACAAACTTTGAATAAAGTTAGTTGCAATATTGCATGTGTTTTGGGATCAATTCATTACTGATGCAAGCAGACATATCTTGTAATAATCCAAGTTTACATATAGACCACCAACAAAGACCTCTTAATATTACTAAATTCTGAAGTCGCTGTGCACCTCTGGCTAGCAGGTCTTCCTCTGCACTGGATTGGCTTCCTTCTGCTCAGATCTCAACCTGCATCTTTGAACTCCTCTTCTATGTCCAGCCTAATGGTTCCGGTCCACTGGTTTCCTCTTCATGACGTCTTCTCACCTACCTCTCCCTGACTTGCCTCCTTGCCTCCAGCTCTGGTACCTCAAAAATGCATCTTTTGAACTGGTCAGCCCGTTGAGGGCACCCCCTCCACCCAGCAGGTCTCCATAGTATTCATTCATGATCCTGTCCTTTCATCACCTATGGAGAGCTATATGTTTTAAGAGGTTCCTCAAGAGGCAGTGGGTTGCTGTGCAGTGTTGGTCAGCCAGCGCTCAGGCAATGGATGAAATGGACTCGGGGTAGCACAGGCTACAAGGAGTGAAACAAACTAAGACGCCATGAAATCCAATGCAGATGCTCTTTGCTGTGACTTGTTTCTTGCCAGTTTGCTTCATTAAGATAACTTTTGTTGTCACCTGGCTTATAGGTCAGCCACCTTGCGTTCTCACAGCACCGTCCTGACAAGACTGTCGCAAGTGCCATCATTAGTTAGTACGCCTGGAGTCGGTCACAAATTTAATACAATAACCTGGGCTTTTCTCCTCCTAATTTTGCAGGAGGTCTCACCTTTTAGCATTTACTCTATGCATTATTTAAAAAGATACCGAGGGAATTGTCATGTCTTATTTTTCACAAAGGTCCAAGCTCTTTAAATCTGGCAGCTCCTTCTTGTCCAATGCGGCTTTTTCTCTTCCTCCATGCAGCTAAAACCCTCTTCATCTCACAGGTTGGCTGCCACAAGCTCCTAGCCTTCAGTTTTGACAAAGGTTCTTTATCCTGCTTCCAAAACTTGTTTTATAGGTCACCTTTCCAGCTTATCATCCTGAGTATTTCTTTCCTGCTCTGTTTCTTTCTGCTGCCTCTCCATATTCTGCTGCATTAAACACCCCCACCTTTTCTTTCCTTTTAAAACTCCTAATTACATAAATCCGTGCACTTCTTAAGTTCTGCTGTGGCACCAAGCCTGGCTTCTAATTAGTGTCGCCAGCTCCTCTTCAGTTGAATTTTCCTTAGAACGCCTTTATACTTTCTCCCTAACTCCTGGAAGCAGGGCTTTAAACAAGCACAAAGCCTCCCTTTAACCTTCCTCAGAACCAGATCGCTCCTGGGAAATATACTCCATGGTGGCCAGTTTGCTGTGCCTTGTGCTTCTGACTCATTTTGCAGATGATGGGTACTATCATTCTCCAACTATCACATCTACTGTGACAGTCCTCCATTGCAAATTTTGACTGCAACATTTCATGACAGAGACTGTATCTGCACTACCCGCATAGATATCACTTATATAAGGCCCCTTATCACCACATATGGCCCCTAGGCAGCAACCAGAGCCTGTACCGCTACTGCAGTGTAGGAAGGACCTGGATTGAGAGATGTGGAGCACTGGTTTGTGCTGAGTCTATGAAGACCAAATATATTGCAAGCTAGTAGTGAAGGGGAGTACTCAGTTGTGATATTGTCGTACTTGATTTTGTGCAGTGCTTCGTTACCACAGTGATAGGAACTAAATAAAACTCTAAAATGTGGTTTCCCAAACCTTCCCTCAGCAGAGAGCGGCATGTGGGCTGAACTGTTTTTAAATGGTTTAGGTGCTGATTTTGGGCTAGAGCTGCTTGGAAAGAACAAATGATGTTTGAATACGTGCCTGAAGTTCATCGAGATTTCAATGTTAAGAGGGTGGATCTCCATTTTGACAAAGCAGCCTTTCATGTATAACCCTTGCAAATGTTTTATGTTATTTTGGGGGGAGAGTTTCTCTTTCCACGGTGAGGTAACATTCCCATTATGCTCTGTCCTACAGATTAGAGCAGTCCAAAAAGGACCAGAGAAAGAAAAATAAACGGTGTCCATCCAATACTCTGCTTCTCTAACATGCTGCTTTAATATGTCTGGTCTAAATGATAGTCATTGCAAATGACTGACCTGGATGAGAAATGGGGAAAAAATCCCAAACCAAACCAACAAAAAGTTGGAGAGATCTTAGAAATAAAGTAGGGTTGATCTTTTAACCTTATTTTCATGAGATATCAGCATGATACCAGGGTTTATAACTTTACATGCAACACTTGAATATTCACGCCCAGAATCAACTGGGTTTGTGTGCCTATATGTTTTCAAAATGATGGGTTACCTACAAGAGGACCATTGCCCATGAAATTTTCCCCGGCTGTGTATGACAAGTATCGTATTTTCCCAGCCCGGGTCAGTTGGGCTTTGTATGCACACAGGCACAGACCTTCCAGTGCTACAGTTCTGATGATCACCAAGGATTTTGCTGCAAAGAAGAGTCATGATGTTACAGTAAGCACCCTTCATTCAATATTTATGACAAAATGACATGATTCACACATGCTTTTTGAGTGCATCTAAATGGATCAGCCTCGGTCATCCTGCTGTTTCATTTTGCATCATTTTCATTATGAGCGTATTTGTCGAACATTTCAGTGACTTCAAAACATTGGGATCTGATATCACAATGGTTGAGGCCATTACATTTTAAATCCCATTTTCTCTTTTACTTGACTTTTATCAAGATGGCACAGAAAAATGAGCTCGTTAAAAGGTTTTTCTACTTATTTCACAGGAACAACATTCAGCATCAATGCTACGTTGCTAGGTAGCCAGGTGATCTTAAACTGGAAAGCATCTCAGCTCATAAATTCCTGCAAATCTAATGTACCTATACTTGCCCAGCAGAATCTCTGAGATTACACGATTTATACAGCAGCATATATTGTAAAAGCTTTAGGTTTATAATCGATACTTACATTACTTGGTTAATTTGAAGTATGTAGGTTTCTGAGGCATCGTCATTCATGATTGTTTTCTCTCCACACTGTATCCCCAGCGTGATTTCACTCCGTCTGTGTGTACTAGGTCTGGCTGGGATAGAGTTAATTCTCTTCATGGCAGCTTGTATGGTGCTGTGTTTTAGAATTGTGACCAAAACAATGCTGATTGATAACATGCTAATGTTTTAGCTACTGTTGGACAGTGTTTGTACAACAATGAGGCCACCTCTGTTTCTCACGCTGCCTGAACCAGTGAATAGATTGGGGGTGCACAACAGGTTGGGAAGGGACGCGGCCAGGCAGATGACCCAAACCATCCAAAGAGATATTCTATGCCATACAACGACATGCTCAGCAATACAATGGAGAGGAGTGGGGTTTAGGTAGGTTAGCCATCTTTTGCTCAGGAACAGGCTGGGCATCACTCTACCAGTGGGAGGTGGTGAGCGATTGCCTTTGCATCATTTGTTTTTTGTTTTCTTTCTTCTTCCACTTCTCCTTTGCTTATAAAATTATCAACCCAAGAGTTTTCTTGCTTTTGCTCTTCCTTTTCTCTTCCTCTGTCCCCCTGGGGTGGGGGATGTGAGCGAGTGGCTGTGCAGTTCTTAGCTACCTACCAGGGTTAACCCACAACACTGTGTCATGGCCAAACCAGAAAGAGCTCATAGTTCCCTAGAAATGACAGTGTACTTGGGTATGCCATGAGGAAGCTGCCTAACAGGGACAGGAACTACAAGCATCAAAGTTCAAGATGCTGTGGTCCACCTACAGCCATTTCACCCCAATGTGGTGGTAGAAGGTAAGAATGAAACAGAAAACAAGTGACTGCACAGGTTAGTACGTGAAATAAAGTGACCACAAGAGGGTACTGGAGATGTAAAACCACAGGTGGTCCAGCTGGTCACCTCTAACAGCCATCAAGTGACAGGAAAATGACATGCTTCCCATTGCACCTTTAGAACCTCGTGTGTCTGAGCCTCAATTCATCCCCTCCTACCCCATGGAGCAGGGTCTGGCAATGGTAGCCAGGCTGGAGAGGCAACAGCGGAGCCTGTTTGCCCTCCATTCATCAGCAGGGAAGCATGGAATATCAACAGGGGAAATTTCTGCAGGTTAATAAAAACTGGGATTTAATAACAATCACCAATAAGGCAATGCACGGTATGTCAGTTCTGAGAGCTTTTTGGGAGGACAAGTTACGATGTGGACGTAGATTACGTGGGTACTATTCTACTGTTATTGCTGAAGTTTAATTTTTGTCACTAATGCATTTTGCTAGTAGAGCTTAAAGGTCACGTCCCTAAAGATATGGCACCATTTGTGTTAGCAGAGCCTGGCTTTCTCTTCTGATAACAGTCATCTTGGCTTGAGTATTACTAGAGGACAAGTGAAAGTGAGACTGCGAAGGGGAGGGAGAGGATGGAGGGTGTTATGTGGCTTTACATCCATCTTCATCACCGGAGGGTCACGAAAGGATTGCTGTGTTAACAAGCAAGACAGCTCCTAGCACTTGGGTCCCAGGCGCTGCAGCAGAGAGAGATCTTTCAAGGTGAGCAGGCTGGCCTAACGGAGAACGTCTGCAGCCAGGGAGGATTGCTTTATACGGGCAGCAGAAGGCCTGGCAAGACTGTGCTCTCCCTGGAGGAGTTACGCTGGCTATTTTGTCCCCCCAGACAGCCTTGCTGCTCTCCTTGGGCAAGCCACTTAGGCCAGGGCTTACTCTGCCCACGTAACACTCCAAGCCATCAGCATCAGCCACCTCTTCCACAAACACACACTGCTCGTTTATGTGCTCCTCAGGTTTCTGAAATTCAAACACTTGGCCCAGGAATGTAACTTAAGTACACTGCCTTTCAAGAGCCCCAGCAGAGAAATGTTGGGGGTGGACAAACACTGGGGTTTAGAGAGCTCGGGCCACATAAAATCGCTTTGTAAAATCAACAGCAAATGCCCCGAGACCTGGAAAGTGCACAGCTCTGCATTACACCCTGAGCCACCATCTGCACCACGCGTCGCGGATTTATTTTCTGTCGTCTCATCTTACCCTGCAAGTAATGAATAGGGCAACCGTGGCTGCTTCATCTGCAGCAAGGAGACTGGCACACCCCGTGCTCCAGGCCCATGACCGCACCGCTTATAGCCTCAAACAATATGTTATTTTACACAATAATGAACTAACTGCCAGCCCTGCTGTCTCCCCTTCTTCACAAAGAGCAAACCCAACCCATACCTCAGTGCGAAACATTTAAATGACGAGGTTCGCTGGCTCGCATGATGCATGGAGGCAACTGTTTCCTGTTGTCCAACCTGCAAGGGATATCTTGGCAAATATTTTCCCTGCACTTGATAATCCTTACATTTGCAGAGTGATTCAGCATGACTCAGTGGCGGCGGCAGAGGTCAGGGTTTGTCGTGAATTCTCACCAAAGCCAGGCAAGGAGATGCTGGGGTCATAAAGCAACTGCAAGCAGGTTTTTATTTAGGGTGTATCTTTGGAGAGTTGGTGTGAGAAAGGATGCTGTAAATAAAGTGCCTGGCTTTTTATAATCCAGATGCCCCATTAAATGCAAACATGCTTTAACTTGGTAGCGGCTTGTGGAAGAAGGCAGCAAACGGCAATATCATTTAGCATTTTTTTCATGTTAATTTTTTTATGCCACAAATTGCAAGACTTAAAACATAAAAACAGAGCTGAGAGCCTGCCCCTACAAGGAAGCAAAACGTCATCATTAGAATAGCTGCTATCTCTGTGGTTTGCTAATTGCGTGTTTCTGCTTTACTGGTTTCCTGAGATGGGTGATGGAAATACAGAGAAGAAAAATAAGAACCGCCAGCTTATGAGCTTGATCAAAGCTACAAAAATGATTCCACATTCCTGAATCCAATGAATTTTCAACGCTAGTGCCCTTGGAAACAGAAGAGGTTTGGGTGGGGGAGAGAACAAAGGACTTTGACAGAAATATTCTTGTCAAGACCACCAAGGGAAGAATAACACAAATTGCAGCGTGCAAGTTTGAGGATCTGTGCACAGCTTCAAGCTTGTCCTTCCTCTGGTGAAGAAAGTCTGTGTAACATCTCTGCAGACTGAGGTGGTAAAATTTTCAGAAGACAAGGCCTGGGTTCCTCTCAATGGCACCACACTGATGTCTGATTTAGGCAAAATTTTCATTGATTTAAAAGACCCTGACATATGCTTGTAGATCGCTGCTAAGCAGCTGCGAAGTCAGATGCTTGTCAGAAATTCTAGGTTGGCCGTTCTTCTGTCAAAGAAAGCTGGGCCCACTGCAGTAGCCTGGCAGAGGCTTGTCCTCCACAAATGACAAAGTCATAGTTTACCTAGAAATAGGGGGAAAAATGGGAGTATTGTTCCAAATTCACTAGGTGCTAGCAACTAGGCTAATTCACTAGGTAAGAAAGACAGCATCTATCAGTTAAGCATGCTTAATTACAGGTTCCTCAGAAACCATACCCATAATTGTTGAAAGCAAGCCGCAGACGAATTACAGCTGTGTTGGTGCAAGTCTCAGCCGGGCGGCAGGGCTGCCCGGCGTGAATGGCGTGCACGGAAAGTGCAAAGGTCTCAAACGCTAAACTTGGTTTCAGCTCCCGGACCAGAATATTTTGTTTATGATGATGGCATTTTCCTCCCCACTCAGAGCAGGAATATTCACCAATAGTAACGTCAGATTTAAACAAAGATGAAACTATCAATTATTATTAAGGACTTAAATGTCATTTTTTGCAGTGACTGAATAAAATCTCCTCAGGTGCTTGCATCCTCCCTCCCTTTCTCCTTCTAACTCTCTCATCTGTTTCTTCCTAATTTTTATTTCTCCTCTTTTTCCCTGTATTGCTCTCTGCAACATTTCAGTTTCCACCCTTTCTCAACTTCCTTCCATAATATGACATAGCCAACATTAAAAACGCCATTTTAGCTCCTATTTCAAAGGTGCTAACAGGATTCACACTTCTGAAAGCCTTTTTATCAAGCTGTCTGTAGCTTCAGGGGTTGTGCATAAGACATTTTACCAGTGTTATTGTACTGCAATATAGAAGGACAATTCCCCACTACCTTGTATGCCACAAAAGACAGGTGTGTGAGCAGATAGAGTAGATAATAGCTACATTTCCACCTTGAGATGCTACATACTTGCCACCCCCGCTGCATTGTAGTAGAAAGGTCCGATCCCAGAGCTTAGAGTTGCAGATGGCTTGAACCCATCTCACCTAAATCCTGCTCCAGACAAATGTGCTTCTAAAACTGAGTTAACAACTCTTAGCTTGGACACTGTCTAATCCCCGTAAATTGTGTTAGCTAGCCTCGTTAAAACCCAAGTTCATTTTAACCAGATAACATGCATTAAAACACAAACTGGACCACGCAAACCTGGGCTTTAAAATGTGTTACCTAACAGGTATTGCCCTCGAAAAGTACCTACTTTATGTTTTAGACTAGACGTGGCCATCCATCTTGATGGGTTAAACCGATTTATTTTTCAATAATGCTGCTTCAATTCAGTTAACAAGATCAAAAGCTCCCAACACTCATTAAGTTGCAGGCTAACGCACTTGAAGGCGTATTACCTGGCTGTGCTTTGAGATGCAAGCGGAGAAGAGCCCAGGTTCCGACTTGACGGGCTGGGTGCGTACCTACGGCAAGGCGCCCTTTTCCTACCAGCCCTACCGCGGCTGCGGCGGCAGCACACCGCCCGACACCCACCCAGACATTAGGCCGGGAGGGCGGCGTCTTCCATCGCCAAACCACTCCGCTGGCACCGGCCCTTAGAAGCCGAGGT
>NW_010545584.1:0-21235 GCF_000687285.1 Phaethon lepturus
CCCCCTCCGCCCCGTTGCGGCACCTCCCCAGCTGGCCGCGACGCCCCATTTCACAGACGCGGAAACTGAGGCGCGGAGCGCAGCGGGGTTGGCGAGGCGAGCCCGCGTTTTCCATCTCCACTCGCCCGGGTTCAGCTGTCGCACGGCGTTGGCTGGCACGCAGGTGCTGCAGCATGTGCGGTTCTGCCTATGCGATGGGGTAGTGTGGGGTGGCTGTATCTTTCCGAAGTGGGTAAATTATCTACAAGAACAAGAATTGGAAGGTCTTGGCTCAATTCGTACCCCCCTGGGTGATGAGGAGCAGGCCGGGGTGGTGAGGCAGTCCCCCGCCAGTTCTCAGCCCTTTTGGACTGATGCCCCATGTGCCAGCCTGGGCATCCCAGTGCAGAGATGGGCTGACCTGGTGGGAGGTTGGCAGTCTGTGCCACATCTCACCTGCCTTTTGTTGCCCCTCCTCTCCCTGCTTTTTTATAGTCACTTGCACTTTCTGAATCATCTATAGAATCATCTACCGAAGAGAAGGGTCACTCTGTCCTCCTTCCCACCTGCTTCGTGCTTTACATCTGCTTTACTGGTGCAAACAACACTGGGAGGAGCACTGCTGTGATGAACCCAAAACCACTGACCTTCCCTGGAAGGTGATATCAGTGCACTTACTGAAGCAGCAGAGACTTGCATGAAGAGCGCTAGATACAGGTGTAAGTATTAAAAACCTGTTTGTACCTTGTAACAGTTGTTACCGCTGGCAATAGGAGTAGCGAGTAACATTAAGAGATGGTCTGTACCATCCTTTGTGGTTTGTAGGCTGCCTAAATGTGAAAATAGTATAAATCCTCATGTGCCAGACCACAAACTTTTCCAAAACTTCATAAATAGAAGATTTCAAGAGAACATGATAATTGATTGTCAAAATCAACTATTTACACATGAACATTTGTGACCAATAATAAAATTTAAAGTATTATTATCTGACAAAATAATGTAATTGATAGAGTCTCTATCTTTTCTTTGGTGGGACCATGGCTAATAGCATTCAGTAGCAGGAATTAACTACAGTGAAAAGTGAACCCAAGAAGTTGTGCTTAAGGTCCCAAGCAGAACCAGCTTCAAAACCCAAGGATGATAATACCACGTACCTTTTCATTTAGCCCAACACTGCTTGCTTAATTCTTAGCAAGAGAGAAACTCAGAGAATACTAGTCTATAAACTTTAGGCCTATGCAAATGCAAAGCTGTTACAAATACCAAGAATTAAAAAAAAAGCCCCGAACCCACATCTTAAAGTCATAATTGTACCAATTTCCAGTGCAGCCAGTTCAATAAACTAGCTGCTGCTTTCTTTAGACACGAATGGGATTAAAAAGGAACCAATATGATTATACTAGTACTAGCTCACTGTGGACACTTTTATGCTGGGATGGCTCAATTCTCCACTTGCTTGCATCTGTGTTAGGAGGATTGAATCGTTTAAATCTTATCAGTAGAAGAGTTGTGATAAAACCCCATGAAGATGCACCCAAGTAGTCACTCTGCATGGTTCGTCTCTAGGAATTAAGCCACAGAAGAGCCTGCAAGAGATTGTCTTTGCCACAGACTTACCGTTCGATGATCCTTGGACAAATCTTGGTGCTCGTTCCTCCTTCTTTAAGTGGGGTGGTATTTCTAAAATGTTTGTAAGACGCTATTACAACGAAAGTAAGTCTCAAATGAGCGGATCCCCTAGCAGAGGCCATGGGTGCTGATCTGCTAGAAGGAGTTATCACAGTGGATGGAGCGCAGTGACTCTCTTTACACTGTCTCGGTCCGGTGTGCTGCACATCCATGACTGGTCTCAGTCTCATGTTGACACTTGTGTCATATTGGACGATGTGAAACAAAAATCACATTTTTTTCCTCACTGGCTTACTTCTCTCAATACGCTTTTGCACACAATACCATTAAGTCCCATGGAAGTAACATATAGGTTCTTTATAAGATATAATAGGTTCCTGTTTAGGAAGCTGGCAGCACGTGTTAAGATACATTAAGCTGAGAGCTGTTCAGCCTCACAAGATGTAAACCACCTCCCAAGCACCTGAACATGCAGCAGGGCAACTTTATCATTCAAAAAGTTTATACCAGGGCTGCTTCTGAGTGTCGCTCACAATTTCTACCCTTGTCCTCTAGTGATTCTCCCACCCAAGAAAACACCGATCTCTCCTCAAACTCTTCCTAAGCTAACTGGGCACCTCATGGCTAAGGAACAGGCCCCACAAATTATACACATTTTTACACATCTGCTGACAGAATATGTGTATTAGTATTCACCCGATCCCCTTAGTTAACCCAGAGTTCAGTAATTTCTACTCCAGATCCAATGCCTGAGCCAGCTGCTGCTGCTTTGTTACAACTGTTGCCTCCTAACATTTCTCCTCCTCGAGCTGGTGCTTCTTTCAAGATATTGCCAGTGAGAAAGCAAAGGAATTCCAAATCTTCTATTGCAATTACCAATCCTTGGGCAAGGCGGGGTGCTTTACGCAAGTCAAAGATTCTTCCAAGTAATGACCCTAATTCTATTGCCTCATTTGTGAAGTGCCGATGGACACATGAAGACAGCAGTTCTGGTACATGAAATCATGTGAAAATATATGAACACTAATTTTTATGTCTCAAAGAAAGTCTTTTTTTTTGGTCTTGTTTTTGTCTTAAGGTTTAAACTTTCACACAGAATATGGAGCAGAAGAAAACTGAAAAAAGCACAAGCGTTTCTGTGGCCTAGTGTGCAGGGGCTGATAGCTTTGCACATACCAAACTTCTTTGAAGTTTCTTCCGTGAAAACCAGACCTGAAAGGAAGGAAAAGGCAGGCATTTATTCCCAGCTGTCGACTAGAGCCAACAGTTTAGTTGAGGCGAGCAATGAGGAGGTTCTGATTACATGGCATATTCTTGTAAAGGTTTTCCTTCACCTCTGCTAGTTACATGCTAAGGCGTGCACAGGTTTCCATATTCCAGTAGGTTTCTTCTGCAGCCATTGATGGCAGAAATAAGAAGAATTTACGCATCAGTTGCAGATGGTAACACTTTTTACAGAAGCAGTATATGTTTCTTCTCTTGTTCATGCTGTGCCACATCCCTTCTGATACTTTACAAACATGTCTTCTTCTACAAACCTTACTGAAGTCCTAATCTGTTTTAAATTACACTCCACATGACAGGTGCAGTCACCGAGATAGATCACTTGGATAACACAAGCCACCTTTGACTTCACCCACAGAGGCTTTGCCCACGGAATATTCTGGTCCTAGCAGCCCAATATGACTGCTCTGGGGAAAAAAAAAGAAAAAAAAAAAAAAGAAAAAAAGTATGTAGCTGCACATGAAGTTTCAAAACCCCCATTTAGTAATGTCAGTGTTTTGCAAAGTAGAGTATACTTTGGGAAAAGTCACACAGATTGGATGTCATACTGCAAAGCAAGATTAAGACTATGATTTCTATTAGATACGTGTTTTCAAATACTTCAATTTTTTCTATATCCTTTGTAGCTACTTACTTGAAAACTAGTAGAAATGTTTGTAAGGAGCTTTTTGGTTCAACTTCTTTTCCATGCAAGGCAAGCTGAACTTGGATGGAAAGATCAGCTGTATATTCTCAACCTTTTATTAAAACATCCTGTTGTTTTCCATTTTCTTCAGAGATAATGGAGAAAGGCCTCTCCAAAGACAGAACTGTTCTTCTAAACAATGTATTGCTGAGTAGGAACAGAAAAGTTCCAACTGAACGATGAAAACAGAGTTTTATTTTATTTATTTAAAATTACCCTCTCACTTCAGATCATCCCCTGTGTAGCTCACAACTGAAGACTTCTAGCAAAGACAAACAAGGATGGAGAATCCCAAGAAGTACAGACCACCTCGTTGGCAGTGAAGCCTGACCAAGAGAGAGATGTGGAGTTGGGATCTCATTCTCCCCAGCTCCCAAAATAACTTTGTGAAACATCTTGGTGAGACTCCTCCAGCAGAATTTTCGAGGAAGTCAACAGTATACAAAGAGCGAGACCTTAGAAAGTCTCTGCCCACTTGAGCACTGTAGTGGCTGACGGAGGTGAGAAAAGGAACTCGCATCAATTCCAGGTGACGCAGGAGACACAGGACACGGGACAGCACACCTCCCTGGGGCAAGAACATTGTTGTTCCATGCCACCACCTTCTCTTGCAAATTTTGCTTTCTGTGAAGGACACTGCTTAGTCCCTGGTGGTTTTGGCTGGAAGGCAGGTGATTTCATAGCTTGCTTTGACAACGAAGAGATTCAGTGTCGTCACTAGACCTCCAGATTTTGTCACTCTGTCCTCCCTCCCTCCCAAGGAATGAGATTATTTTTTCTTTGGGTCAAAATTAGGAGAATATGACAGTGAAAATGGCACAATAAAAACTAGCTTGTCAGTCAAATCCAAAGCTACTGTTAGGCTATTTTTAAAGAGATCTGAAAGCCTTTCTCAACAAAAATGTTACCTTTTCAGCTCAGAAAACAAGAGCAAAACATCTGCAGAGACAGGGCACCTGGGCACATGTGCTTATGATGGAGCTGCTGGTGATTCAGATTGTCACTGTTGCTTTCGAACACTTCCAGCCGTGTAGCGGGTAGGTTGTCCGCAGCACATTCGGAAGAAGCTCTGGTTGTGTTTGCCCTTTTCCTGAGGCTGCAGTGCCAGCCTGTACGCAGCCCAGATGAACACAAATCAGGTGCTTATTAGATGTAAACTTATAACCAACTTTTTCCTCCGATGTCTTATTTGAAATCTTCAGGAGATACTTCAAATATTTCCTTAAAATAATTTCTGGAAGAGAAAGACTCCATTCAAAGAAATGAGACTTAGCACAGCTGCAAAGAGTAACAATGCATGGAATGTGCTTTGGTTTACCTTTCCAGCTGGATTTGCTCAGGTTGGTCAAGTAATATGCATATATTGCTGGCTCTCTTTTATTAGTGAGCATTATCTAGAGAACAGGGTTTCAGAAGGCCATTTGTCCTTTCAGTGTGGATGAGCAGCTGGCTACTCTCGATGTGCGAGTAAGTGGTAGCTGAGAAGTAGCAGCCAGACAAGGTAACCTTGGATGGCTAAAAGAAGTGGTCTGGGAGAAGCAGGCAGGGAGCAGGGATGGCACCGGTGCCGCTGCAGTGATTTCCCTGCCACGCTTCATGTGCAAACCAGCTGATTTTTGTTGACATGTGAGCCTTGCAGACAATTCCATCGTTTCTAGAGCTGATGCGTTCTTAAATCGGGGTCAGTATTTACGCAGTGCTTTTATCCTATGGAATGGGATAATATTCTATGAATGGATAACATTAAAATTTGTAAGCTTTTTGAGGAATTAACAGATATAAAGTATCCAAGAAAACATATTTCATAGCAAAAGCGTATGCCCACGCTGTTCAGTTCACGAAGCGGGCAAACCTGATGAAGATACATCAGTATGGACTTTTCTTCTGATGATCATTGCACCATGAACACTTTTTCACAGTGAAAATATGTATAGAAAGTAACCATTTCACAGTAATGGTAATGGAAATTATTTCCTATTATGACATGTGATTCCTTTAGCATCTTATTCCTTATGTATAAATACATAACTTCTTTAAGTGCCTCTGTGAAGCTCTCAATGCAGAGTTTCAGACAGATGGGAACTATGTTCAGCTTCAACAGCAAAAAGGAGTTCAGGAAATGTTCTTCCAGAACTGCACTATTTCTGAAATCACTGACCTGTTGAGATGTTTGCTTTGCTGAGAGCACAACATACTCTTGCAACACTACTTATCTCATGCAACTACTCATGCAACATCCACTTATCTCTTCAACTTTCTGGAAACATTACACCAAATTTTCAATTCCTCTCCAAAATCTCCAGACCATGTATGTGATTGTACACTCAGGTCCACCACCAAGATAAGAGTTATCAGTCGCTTCTAATAAACCCAAAATGCTGCTGTCCACCTTCACAGACACTCTCCTCTAATGGTATTAGTGCTCAGCCTCCCTCACTCCAGTCCAGAAGCAGGTAAGCTTCTGATGCTGACAGCACTATTAGACATTTACACCTGAACAGGCAGAATCCAGCCAGGCTTTCTATTCTGTCTTTATGTGCCTCTACTCCTTTTTTCAGGAGTTTTAGCAGATTTTGAGTCTTTTGCATTATTGTAATTCTCCTTTTTTCCTTATTTACCATGTTTCCATGAATTCTAATTTTGTTGAAACAAATTAAGTCCCTTATTGAATATACCCCAAATTTTTCACGGAGGGAATGCTGCCACAAAGGAAAAGTGTACGCTTTCAGAAGTCAAAGCGGGACATTTTGGACAGAAAGTCAATTACACCTCAAATTTGTGTAAGACACAACGTTAGACAAACTTGCATTAAATTGATATGCAGCGCTGAGAGTTTAAACAGTCTGTAGTTCAATCTAATGAAAATCCGATGGTTTCCATGGGGGCTAAGTGTGGGTCTGGGGGTGCGGATTCAATTCAGAGGCTGATATGCACGGTATACATAAAAGTCATTGGGTAGGCCGAGGTGCTGGCACCGGGCAGGCAGGCATCTAATTAGTCTCCTCAGGGTACATTTAACTCAACCTTTTCCTAAAGTATGGATAAAAATCAAAATGAGTAGCGACTCCTTTGGTAGGAAATACTGAAGCAGTAAAACTTCAAAGGGCCTCTTTGAAGCTGTGGATTTTGATTGTTTGAACTCTTATATGACTTAACAGAGATAGCTTTTATATCAAAAGAAATTCTCTATACTATGTTATTTCTTTTATTACAGCATAACAGATCACATAACTGTTCTAGGGTTTCCAAACGTAAGCAAGTGGCTACTCATGGGATTAAATGGATGTAAGGGACACATATATTCACGTCCATTCACGGTCTCTATTTACAGTGGCCCTGACAGTCTGTTACTAACAAAGGTTTTGCATTCAATCCCACAAAATTTTGGCAAGTACGTATCACCATGTTATCCACAGCATTTAAGGTTTCACTTTACAATTAAGATTATTATTTTCATTTCACTTTATCTCCTTAAAAACCTCAGCACAAACACAAATACTTTTGCAACCCCTCCCGCACACCCACTCTTGCTGATTTGATAGCTCTTTTGAAGTTATCAAGCACTTAAATGTTTTTTAAAATGATCAATCCTTTTCTATCCTCTAATAATTACATACTCAGATGTGTTGAAGTCATATTAAACAGTTGTTTATTTTATCTGACCTTGCAAAAACATCAATTTCTGACCATACTAATACAGGAGTAACTAGTGAAGTAATTTTACTTCTATGTATGTGACTAGTAAAATACAGGTTTATGTCTCTTTTTAACAGAAAAATTAGAGAAGGAATAGAAAAGAGCCACAAAAATCATCCAAGAATGTGAAAAAATAGCGAGAAACATAAAAAACTAAATCTGTTTAGCTTCTTAAAAAAAAAGAAGAAGAAGAAAAAAAATGAGAAGTAACTTGATTACAGAGTAAAAGCACCTTCCTGGGGAGAAAATAGTGAGTACTAAAGAGCTCTTTAATCCATCAGAGAAAGACATAACAAGAATCAATGACTGGTAGCTGAAGGCAAACAAATGCAAATGGAAATAAGGTAGAAAATTTTTAGCAGCAGGCATGATTACTACTTGTATTATCCTAGTACCTGGAAGCCAAGTCATGGATCAGGGCTCCCTCACACGTGGTGCTGGTAAAAAAAACACAATAAACCGATGTCCCAACCGCCCCCCAAAACCACAAAACAAAACAAAAACTAACCCAGAAAAGAAAAAACAAACCCTGCCAAGAGGTTACAAACAACACATAAGATGAAGTAACATGATAAATCAATTTTAATATTATCTGATATGACAGGCAGCAGTTTCAAGCCATGGTTTCATGACACCGTGTTGACTTGAGATACTGGCTTAAGGTGATTGTGACCTATCAACACTGATTCTTCCTGCTCCTACAACTTGCCTACAGCTGTGAAACACTGAAAACTGATCCTTATTTAAAAACAAAAAGTGGTAAAAGCAGGGTTTTAATTTTCTTTTCTTTACAACAAAATGCCAGTGGAGCTGATATACCTGTGCAAGCGTTTCAATTTTTATGAATTTCAGTGAATGGCTTGACCAAAATTTTCCTAAGTACCTGTATATCTCAGTATCATCTCCAGCATCTGAATTCGCTGCATTACTTGTGGGAAAAGACTGCATAACCCAGAGAAAAAATATGCAAAAGCAAAGCATGAGATTGCTTTGTTTTCCTCACAGCAAATCACTAGCCTGGTCACCAAATCTCAAGCATCATCCATGGATAAGGCAGAACATTAACAGAAACTGAAGCCCAGCCCATGGTCTGGTAAGATTTCTCTGAAAAAAGACACTATCACCCTAATCAAGTCTAACATAAAAGATAAAGAGATGAGCCTGTGATTCCCAACACCACTGCTCTGGCCCTGGAGTCTACACACCATCCTTGGTAGCTTACAAACACACAGGGAAGAAGATTAAAGGGGGAAGCTGAGAGCAATATTTTTCTGTTGTAAAAGTTTTTGCTACGTATTTTTGAAATCAAGAATCATATGGATTGCCCCTGAAACTCATCTGGGAGAAAACTGTGAGACTTGAGGAGTGCCTCTCTCTTATTTTCCAACAGAAAAACATGGATAGAAAGAAAACCCACCTTAGATTTCCGTTTCTTTCTTTACACTATCAGCAGACTATAGCAACACACCGCACACCCCCAACACCTACTGCACTGAGAAACTCCGGAGGAGCTCATTTCTGGGGCTAAGAACGATGAAGAGAAAACAAAAGGTAGGATAAAGTCTCCACAAATGGTCCCTAAGCCTGAAGGCAAAGCGGGTATACCCACGGCGTTTACTACCCAGCCTTTTTCCTTCCCTTCCTCCCTAGAGGTGGCCAACCTCCTCCTACCAGCCTCTGTTCTGCATTTCACTGAGCTGAATATTCACATTCGGATGCTGGACGGGGAAACGGTTACAGCTGGCTGTAGAAGCATTCATTTTCTGTTGTTCCTTGTTAAAAATCCTTCAAGCTATAGCTATAGTAAGCTACATGAAAAGAACGTTATTTCATTGCAAAGTTTAAATACTTAATATTTGGCCTCATGCACCCTGCTAAACTTTTCCAGGGGACCTTGGCCGCCCTGTGTGTGCAGGACACACGCTGCTCAGGAAGTGAACCAGGGCGGTGCACCGAATTAGATTATTTATGGGTTGGTACATGCGTTTGCTCCAGAAGTTGTGCGGAGAACAAGACAGACGACTACAGGAAGAGAGCAATGGCCATGCGGTTAAGGCAGTTGAACGCCACACAGGAACACTCGTTCTGCCTCTGCCGTCGCCATCGGCCTCTGTGAGCGAGGAGCGAGTCAGACCAAGCACCTTGGCAGGTGGCCACCAACCTTGTCTTCCCCTTTTTCTGGGAGTCCAAACCAAAACACCTTAGAAATGCAAAGCAGCTGATTATAATGGAAGCTTTGGCTTTTGAGGGAGAAATGGAGGTGGAGGCACACGGTTAAAAGGCAGGAGAACCCCGTCAGTAACATCGACTTTACTACTGACGGAACGAGTAGCTTGCTTTTCTCCTTGGTCAAACAGGACAATGGTGCTTTTCTGCTGTTCTGGGAACATGCAATAATTCATCAAATACCATGAAGCTCTTAGATATCATTGGAATAAGCCTAGAAAGGAGAAAAAGAAAAGTATTTCTGATTCTCTATCTACTGAGAAAGTTTTGGATCTTTCATCCGTTAATTATCCTATATTGCTACACACTTGCTTTAAGAAGCCTATAAGATATAAAGACTAACATGCATCGAGATGGAGCATATCCATTTTTCCCCTCAAACTCTGTTTTCAGCGTGATTTTGCAAAGTCCTTTCCAGCTTCTATCAATCAGGGCTATTTAGCTTTAGTACTCAGTGAAAATGGAACATAGTCATATGGAATAGGACAAGGAACAGCACACAGCATTATTAAAAGATATTCTCTGGTTCACAGAAATAAAAATATCCTCACTCTCAGCTGTATAGTATGTCATGTAACCACAGCCACAGAAACAGAAAAGCAACAGGAGAGCTAGCAAAAGTTAATGCCTTTTCCTACTTATTTTATCAGTCTACATCACAGTGTATCGTCATATTGGAAGCGTTCAGTAATAGTAGGCTACTAAGAAGACAGCACATTGAAAAATAAAGTAAAACAAAACAGATGTACTTTGTGTCCAACGAATAAAAAACAAATCTACCAGCATCTTTAAAAACGACCTGAACAGAGTTCCAACAGTTACTCTGACTTCAAAACCTGAGTCAAGAGAAATACCACGACGACTGAGAACACAGGTGATTGTCTCCTCCATTTTAGGTAGGAAGCCACTGACTGTAAAAATACAACACAATAATCAGGGCAGTCATGAGGTTTTGGCACATGACACAACAGAAATATTTTAACCATGTCTGACAACACCCCAACCGCACAGTGTCTGAATGCTACTACCGTAGACGCACATGAGACTCAAAGACAATACCGTTTTTCAGGATAATTTTCATCTCTTAGAAGCAGACAGACAGGGGAATAAACCAAAAATTTAGGCGCAGGCCTACAATCAGATCTTCAGAGCAGAAACTTGCAGTCATCCAGAGTCCCATCAACTCAGTCAGGCCCCATGGCTATCGAGGTCCGTTTGAACAAATCCAGTGGCAGATTAGGGCCTAAATATGTAAACAGAAAAAGGATGAAACCGGGTAACATAGCGCACTGCTCTAACTAAACTGACAGGAAACTAGTCCCAGAAAAATAATCTGTCTAGCCCATTACAGGATTTACATTCTTACCACAAAACGCTGCAGCTACAGGGAAGGCTACAGCGATATCTTACATCAAGAGGTTTATGCAGCATTAATTGATCACACCATATTCCCCTTCAGGCAAACACAAGTACCTGCAGTGTGTTTGCTCACCTCCTGCGTGTTGCTGCTTTTCCACTTTTATATATAATTTGTTTTATTATTTTAAATAAAAGAGAGCGGTCTAAAATCAATAAAAGTGGTATTTTTATCTTCATCAACTCTTCATTTCTAGACATGGAGATTTTTAGCCTCTCAGTAACATGGTGACAAAAACTAAAGTGAGATAATCTTACCATATTTTAAAACACTGTAAAACTGTCAGGAGGTAATATTATTTCTATAAAAACGTTCACTGTTATGCCTATGTAAAGGTTGTGAGAAGTTCTAGCTTGGCAGTGTGTTAGATGAAGTAACTTTTTATTCTGTTTTTTCTCCCTAACATACTAATAAAAGCTCACGGTGGCATAGGCCTAGTGCCATACACAATCGCCGATGAGAAAATGTACAGTCTCAAAAAAATGTCTACTTTGTAAGGAGGTTTGCCTACAGAAATACAGGCTTTAGTACAACAGGACTGTGCAGCAGTGAAGACACGACAGGAATATCAGGTTTATGGTGGAACAAGCACACGGAGCCACGGGCTACACCGTGGAGCACCGTGTCACCCAAACTTCAGCAGAAGCACTTGTCATCCACCCCAGGAAGGGTCCCTGCCTCCCACTGCACCTATAAACACATCTTCTGTCAAAAAAAAACCCCAGCATGCTCAGGAGAATCAACTCTCTCTGACTGCTTTCACTTCTCCTACTTGATGGCTTAAGAGGCAGCAAGATGCTTTATATGAAATAAATTAGTAAATTTAAAAATTATTCCGAGGTAAGTGAGGACATGAACAGCTGAAATTCATTGAAAGAGATGTTGATTTGCCTATAGCACTGATGGAGAGGTAAGAACTCAAATTGCTATTATTTCTAGGTGGAAAAAAAGTGCTATATACAAAGTTTTCTATTCACTATGCACATGGACATTAAGATGCCCTTTTTGCCAAGATGTGACACTGACTTTTCTCAGGCTACTTATATATGAGGAAACTCAGAGATATGCAAGACAGATGTGATTTCCAAAATTTGTGGGCGAAGGTAATGGTTTTGTCTTCTTGGTGTTAGCTGAGGATAGATATAAAAATCTTTATTTCTGTTTTAATGCTGAATTCCCACTTGTATACCACATGCACGTCAGAAACTGGCACATGATAAAGAACCTCTAATACCACGCTGAGAATATAGTGGTTTTTTGGGGTTTTTTTTGTTTTGGTTTGGTTTTTTGTTTGTTTGTTTTTTGTTTTTTGTTTTTTTTTCTTTCAAGAGAGTTACAGACCTGGCTGCCGCTCAGTAAGCGCAGCGGGGGCCGGGGGAGAAAGCCCACCCCAGCAGGGCTCTGCCTGGCTGCCTGCAGGCGCGGCGGTCGCAGCAAATTCTTAGCGAGCAAAAGGTCGTTTACTGCCTCACCTGGCCATCGCTGCTCTTTCTCTGAATAACCTGAAACTATTGAAGGGCTATTACTATCAAATTCCTTTACAAAGATTTACATTTCTGTGGAAAGGCAATTTTAAAATTTCTCTTCTCTGAGCATACTACATACTTTAATATTTTAATCTGGTCACCTAACTACTAGACACCTAAGACGATCTTTCTTCTTGCTCTTGCAAAAATGCGGTAACGGTTTATATTTCCACACCTGGTGGAAATGTATCTATTGTAAAAATAACAAGAAAGAAAACAAAAAGCTGTTTGTTTTTTTTCTGCAGCTTATGTCTCCCTGATACTAAAGTCGCCTCATCTCTGCTTTACGTGAGAAAAGCCCAGAAACAATTCTAATTCGTACCTGTTTGCTACCATGCCCATACGACTATACGCCAGCGGAAAATTAGCCAAGTGGAGATGTTATTTCCTCTGCCCTTTCTCCAGTCCTGGCGAGTGAGTTCTGGGACATGCTGAAGGGGGAAGGAAAGGATGACTGTGGCTGGTACGGGACCTGGCTATAAAAGCCTCGAGCAAACTGAAAGCTTCTTCCCTCCTGGGGAGAATTCTTACATCATCAGGCAGGATTGGAATAAGGAACTGAATCAATTAATTATATTACTGAAGTACTATGGAGTATAGTTATTAGAAGACTTGACTTCGTAATTTAATTGTAAAGAAATTACTGTACCCGGTGTTCATTATTACTATAAACCAAATAAAAAGATCAGTGCTTTCCCAATGCATTCCCCAAATGCAGAACACACCTTTTCGTGTTGGCCACCCCCCTGCGACATTTTACAAATCAAACCCAACAATTACTGTCCAGTCCTTGGTGGCAGGTGGGGAAATATTCTAAGCAGTATTACCTGGGAAGCAATCGTAGGAGCGAAGAACTCCAAATAATAAACATTACGATTATATTTGAGGACAAATCTTTAGTGTTTCATATGAATGACTTAATTGCTGGTGACACACACAAAGCTGCACAGCTACACCATCATCCTGCCTATTGCTCTGACACATAACTCTAGCATCACCTTAGACCCCAAATTTACTCCAGTAATTTGCAGATACTTTCAGTGCAACACTTCTGCGATGGTATTTTTCTTAATTCTTCCCATCAGCTGAAGCATTCAATCAGGTTATCATCATCATCATCACCATCATCTCGTTTTCATTCAGCAACATTTTTCTCTTTGCTTTTGAGAAACGCAGCTGAACCTCGCTCGCTGGTTCAGAGAACTGCTGCAAAGACCCTTTTCCTGGTCGATCGCTTGGAGAAGACATCACCATCTCCACAGCTCTCCTCGACTTCTCCTGCAGTATCTGCTCCTTCCCTTCACGTTCACGGCCCCTCCTTGCTTACCACCACCGCACCCCTTGCTCCTCAGCCACCGTCAGGAAGCCAGCTGCCGTTGACTTGCATTTGAAGCTGGGACAATTTTAATGAAACATAAAGCTAAAAAGCCTGTTAGGTCATACTGTTCGATTTGTTTATTATTTTGTGTTGTGCTGAAACACTTTCAAAACCCACACTTTTTCCTGAAAAACAAATTCAGAGACGCTCATTGCATCTCTTCCCTTCATTATCTCCCAGCTGTCCCTCAGTGTCAGGAGTCCAGCTTCCAGCTCCTCTCTCACCCACATGTTACATTTTCAAACAAACCGCTTACACCTTTTCCTGTTTTACCCCTCACACTTCAGGGAAACTCCCTTAAAAATTTTAAAACATACTTCACCGCACCAAGATGAGTGGTGCGGCTGACACGCCTGAGGGACAGGATGCCATCCAGAGGGACCTGGACAAGCTTGAGGAATGGACCCGTGTGAACCTCATGAGGTTCAACAAGGCCAAGGGCAGGGTCCTGCGCCTGGGTCGGGGAAATCCTAAACATGGATACAGGCTGGATGATTAGCGGACTGAGAGCAGCCCTGCCGAGAAGGACTTGGGGGTACTGGTGGATGAAAAGCTGGACATGAGCTGGCAATGTGCCCTTGTAGCCCAGAAGGCCAACCGTATCCTGGACTGCATCCAAAGAATCGGGGGTTGAGGGAGGTGATTCTGCCCTTCTACTCCACTTCAGTGAGACCCCACCTGGAGTCCTGTGTCCAGCTCTGGAGCCCTCAGCACAGGAAAGACATGGACCTGTTGGAGCGGGTCCAGAGGAGGCCACAAAAATGCTCAGAGGGGTGGAACACCTCTCCTGTGAGGACAGGCTGAGAGAGTTGGGGTTGTTCAGCCTGGAGAAGAGAAGGCTCCGGGGAGACCTTATTGCAGCCTGTCAGTACTTAAAGGGGGCTTATAAGAAAGATGGGGAGAGACTTTTTACCAGGGCCTGTTGCAATAGGACAAGGAACAATGGTTTTAAGCTAAAAGAGGGTAGATTTAGACTAGATGTAAGGAAGAAATTTTTCACAATGAGGGTGGTGAACCACGGGCACAGGTTGCTCAGAAACGTGGTAGATGCCCCATCCCTGGAAACACTCAAGGTCAAGTTGGTCGGGGCTCTGAGAAACCTGATCACGTAGAAGATGTTCCCCCTCGTTGCAGTGGGGTTGGGCTAGATGACCTTTAAAGGTCCCTTCCAACCCCAAATATTCTATGATTCTATGATTCATTGCTCTTCTTCAAAGCCTTCGTTGAAATTCAGCTTACTAAGATGCCCCTATGAGCAAAACGTGTGATAAGGTATATACAGACCATTTAATTTTAAGTATCTAAAGTAGACAAGTGTGGGATGTAGGAGACGGATCCTCCTATGCAGTAAATGGAGAGAGGCTCCTGTTGAGAGTGATTTTGACAAATGAGCTCCTAAAGTATTCCAAACTCTCCTCTGAAGGAGTCTCTGGATAAGCTATGGAAATGGCCTAGGAAGATCAGTCTCTTGATTTAGGTACATGAATAGGATGCCTGAAGTATGAATGTTCCCCCTCAACTCCTAGTATTTCCCTTTTCATCTGTGTGTTTTCAGTTTTCAAGTGTAAAACTTTTTTACACTGCAAACATTTAAGACTGCAGATAATCTTTCCGTCCCATGTTTGCACGGTGCCTACGATCACAGGAACTTCAATGCCCAAGTTACACTGTTTTACCGTAATACAAAAAACAGTCTTACAATGCTCTACAGTATTTTATTAAACAGTACCTGATCATGTAATTATCATAGAACTATGCACACGTGCCAGGTAGATGATGCACACCTATGCATCCACTTTAACTTTGTTATTTTCTGAATTCCTTAATGCTATAACAAAGACCTGGAATGCGTTCATGGCTGGCACCAGCTGGTTTTCGCCCCAGTCTGAATGACGGGCAAATCCTCAACACAATTCAACACAGTGAAAGAGAAGGGAGAAGAAGAATGATGAGAAGGTATATGTGGAGCCAGGATGCATATAGAATTTTTGGCAGGGGAAGCTGGATGGGGGAAACAAACTATGGAAACCTTTCTCATGTGTGTGACAGATGTCATAAGGTATTTTCTGAAACAATTGATGAGAAAATGGTAAAATGTAAGACTGATAAAAGTAAAAAATATAAGGAGCCCCTTCATATATGCAAAGGGTTCATGCCCCACAATACATGCTTCTCCCTGTTAAACTTATTGAACTTTAAATATACCCTATTAAAAAGGAGATTTCAGTAACATGAAGATCCCTAAAGCCCAAAATAAGGAAGCAAACCCCCTAGATATATCTTACGTGCTAAGAAAATATCCAAGTCTCAAAAACCATGCTTATTGCTGGGAAAAAGATAATAAAACATTATGAAGAAACAATGAGCTTCAAGAAGTTATTTGAATCAAATAGGAGTCTCACACAAATTTGGAAATCTGATCCTAGTACAAACAATGAGCAAAAGTCATACCAGGCATCGTGTACAAAAGAAACAGAATAGAACAACTACTACTGATCTAGTTCTTGGTCTGGATCTATTCATCTAGGTAACAGAAAAGAAGTTCTTTCAAAGCCTGAAGTAAGAGAAGAATTCCTCCTGAAGCAAAGAAACAAAAAAAGCCTAAGACGCAGACAGTCACAGATCAAAAGCTGATGAGAATAAATAAAGAAAAATATTGGATTAAATGACTGATTTCATTATAATCAATTTCATTAACGGCAAAGAGTTAGCTGCAAAGAGTCTCAAAAGAATGTATTTGTTCCTATGTTATGGTATAGTTGTTAATTATCCAGAAACTGAGGTGAGTGAGTACCATGCCATAAAATCTGCAGTTATTTAGGTTACTCAGAATCATGGAAAACTGTTAATTTAACCAAAATGATACTTATTTTGGTGGGCCCCAAAAATGCCAAATCAAGTTTCAATGATGATAGACAACAAACACATACTAAAATAAACCCAAGAGAAAACAGCCTGTGTTTTGTGAGGTTTCAAATGAAAGGCGCAACTGTAGGGAACTTAGTGTAATAAACTCAGTATGTTAGGGAAGGGGAAAGTAAGTTACCTACAAAATCTCCAGAGAAGTTGATGTTACCCACTGACATTTATTCTCCCACAGATTTAATTCACTCACACATTTATGCTCATTTACTCACAAGCGTCAAGACTTATCCGTCCAGATGGTCTGGCCAGGATAACTTATGTGCAAAACGGAGGACAAGGGCCATCAGCTATTAAGTCCTCACCCCATTTCGGAGATGTTCTTAATTAGCAATAAAAAAAAAAAAAAAAAAAGCACATTTTTTTGAGCGGATCCTTTACGATATCCTTCAGGAATCATCAGCTGTGACAAGATAGTCCTTCGCCTCAGGATCTTGCTTACCTCATCTTCCATAAATCTTAGGCCATATTTCTGCCTACGGTCTGTTTTCCTTTGTTTGGAATACAGGTCTGAAACAAAAGCCTGCACTCTCTTCTCCCGTTCGGCTAACAGGAAAAAGAGCGGGGTATGCGATATACGACAACCTGGTTGCCATCCTCCTGCTGTTAGGATGCAAGGTCTTCCGCTAGCAAGTCATCTGTGCTGTGGCACACCAGATACTGCTGGGAATGGTGTCCTGGAAACAGTCTCCTTCGTTATCAGTACAGGCCATTTCTTTAACCCTTCGTTTCACTCCTTACGCTTACACAGACATTTCCATCCATCCATCCTGCCTTCATACCGATCTTAGTACTTGTACTACAGCTCTCTGCGTAGTTTTCTGTTAGTTAAACTGATTTGACGCAGATCGCTGCAGAACGGATACGTTCCATACTTCTACCTCCTCCTTCCTTTGCCATGTGCTCCTCTATTTTCTTTGCAACAACAGCAGCAGCCATCACAACCTGCTCAGGGAGCAAACCAAGAGAAAAATCAACCCTTTCCTGGCAAGACCGGGATTGCTTTTTTAGCAGTGTAGTTCCATGAACTGGATCACTGGGGCCGGTGAATGCCAGTGTCAGGTGCAAGGGAGGTGGTAGGACTGCCTCTGTTTAATGGAAGTTGTTCGTTAGATGATGGGATAGATAATTTCCCAGTTATGCCATACTGGGAAAGAACACCAGATGTCTTGGCCTCAGGAAGGTACTAGGGTACCACTTCAGCAGTTTAGTGAAAATCTCTGCTCAATATGGCACTACACTCAAAATAAATAAAAAAAAAACCCAAACCAGACCACTTAAATAATGAACAATGGAGGAGAATTAGAAGAAAGCCTGTGTAATAGGATTATAAAAATCAATGCTGTGACCTTACCAGAAAAAAAAACCACATGAGGGACAGGTCACCCCTGCTCCAAAAGAATTTTAAAGAACTGGAAAGAGTTCAAATGTGAACAATGATAAGCATCAAAAATATCATATGAAGAGAAACTGGCAAGTTTAAAATCAAGAGTGTTATGAGTGGACACAAAAAATAATAAATGCTCCAGAGTGGTCTCATCAGACATTTCTATGCTTGCTATCTTATAATGCAAAAAAAAAAAAAAAGATACTGAGAAACATCTGAAGCCTGGAAAATTCAAAATTGATCAGACATTTTTCATGTCATATGTAATTTATTCATATTGGTTATCAAGGAAATTCAGTTACTAATGTAAATACAATGCCCCTATCAACACTGGTATAGATCAAACCAGTTACCACATAAAGAAATCAGGAAGAAACTTATTTGGGGTTAACATCAACTGAAGCATCAGGATGTATTTACCATTGAAATAGGAAACTCTATTATGGTTTAAGCCAATATGATAACTCCTATGTAAAAATATCAATATAAAAAAAAGGAATAGCAACTTGATTTCATTATTAAACTTGTATTCACAACCTCACACTAACTTTTCCTACAGTTTGCATTAACTGCTATTAATAGCTCATTAACAACAGTATAGTGATAGTTAGACTAGATTTTGAAACAACTAAAGCTTGGACAATTTTAAGCTCTTACATAAGCAATAAAGGCAAATACATGAAAAATGAAAACCAGCATGACTATAAACTAATTTTCTCCATTGCTGCAGATTCTACCTAAACTGTATTTTTCCTGATTTCCAATCACAGTTTCTTAGAAGTTTATTTTTCAAAGACCTGAAATTGAACATTTTTCCCCTTACCATTTTTTTTAAAAACAATTGATTTAACAAGGATTCTCATCACAGACCTTGCTTAAAAGCACCCAAAAAGTTACTACCACCCAAAAACTGATCACCCACAAACAAGGGAGCTAGAAATAGCTGAAGTGCTAATTCCTTAGTATGCCACCACTATACTGCTTGGTTATCTTGATTAGATCATCCTGGTTTAGTTTGAAATGTATATTGTCACAGCATACACTAGAAAACACATTACCCCATTGTATTAGCCATTACAAAGACATACGGGAAACTGTAATTCTTTCTCAAAGAGAAGAGTCTTAATTTTATTAAGATAGGCAAGAAAAAAAATTAGAGAGAGCATAAGGATGGACCTTCATATATTTTGAGGTTTTTTTCCACTGTGCCTGAGAAGGTAAAGTGAATATAATAATGTCTCAGGGTGGAGGATAATGGGGAAACAGGGAGGAGAGGCTGCCAGCACTGCCACTGCAAGGATGGGACTTCATGGTTTAGTCAGCGGCCGCGTCAGGTAAACAGGGCAGAAATAAATGGCTGAAGCAACACGCAGTACAATAGCGAGTACGAATGAAGACTCAAAAGGTCAGTAACGCAGAGAGCACAAAGAACCAAAAAGATTGCCTGGGAACTCGTTCTTGGAGAGAGAGAATGCAGCTGCTACCAGGACAAGAGAAACTGAGAAACTGAAATAGCTACATAAACTTTGTGCAGTGACACTCGAGTGTAGGCAGGGGTACGGGTTCTGTTAGAGAAGGGAATTTCAGTCGATGTAACGCTGTGGCTCTGAGAAGACCTCACTATCCGCAACAACAGAAAAGCTGTCTGGCATAAAAGCAAGCCAGCAGGTTGCAGAAAGGCAGCATTTCTGAATTTCTGAATGCAAAAGGCAACATACCTTTCATTTATGTTGAAAAACCAGCAGACCATTCACCACCAGGAAACTGGAACATAAAATTTATTCCCCTTGTCTAACTTACTGTTTTTGCAGATGATATAGTCTATGAATTTGTGAGTAAAAGAACTGTCGCTTGCCAGATTTACCTTTCAGTTGTATAGTTTTTGCCTATGATCATTTTAATAACACACCCCATTGACAGATATTGATCGCTTTCTAAAATAAAGGGGACATTTTGATTTTCTAAAGCTATTTTATTATATGCTTGAAAATATGTGCAGAATATACATAACTTGAAATGTAATTCACTGTACAACTACCTGCAAAGTTGCCCCACACACTTTCCTTTTAAGTGAGGGTGGGCAATTGCAAAACTAAACTCATGGGGGGGGAGGGTATAAACTAACTTCATTTAGATGTGAAAGAATTTCTTGTTAAAGACATTTCTTAGCTCATTCCGATAGTATGAAAGCTATTTATTTGGTAAAAAAAAAGTTTTGGGCCTGAAACAGACATTTCTGAACTTCTTGTTGGTGATTAATGCACAGTTTAAGAGAGCCATTACTTTGTGACAGGCACTACAGAAGCCAAGAGTCAGATAATATATATTATCTGACTAATATATTAGCTTCTGCTAATTTAATGATCAGAACCCTTTTATTCTTAATGTCTTGTTTTAAATATTAAACCACAAAGAGGTCAGAAGGACACACGGCAAGTTGCCGTAAGAGTAGAACACCTGTCTTACAGTGTGAGCATCATACAGGCATTAAGCGGAAAACACTTTAATATGTATCAAAGCGTATTTTTGAACACGAACACTTGCCACAGCCCGCTGCACATCCATTAAAGGAAGATCCTACGCTATACATGCGCAAAACTGATCAGAAAAGCCGTAAAATTACTCAAACTCACGTGGTAAAGCTTTCAGATCGTACTTATCATTCGGTCTGTATGCCGGGCAAATTATTTTCCTGAAATGAGCAAAATATTTCTTGCTCTTTCAAACGCTTTCATCCCTAATTATGGACGCATCTTCCTCCGAGGCACACAAAAGCCGCAGGCGGGAGCGCGTCTCTATGCCGGCCCACGTCCCGCTGCCCGATACGGAGGCGTGTTCCCAGTACCAAACAGCTCACAGTCGCTCTCGCCTGCGTTAGAAAAATGTGCAACTATGTATGACAATAGCGGCAGAAGTATTACAGCCATGCAGGGGCATCCCGAACACAAGCCCGCCTGCGCGAAGCCCGGTTCAGATCCGCAGCAAGAGCCAGCTCGAGGTCTGAAAAGCTTGCGCCAGGCTGCGCTACGGGGGAAGGCGAACGCAGCACTCGGCAGGGCGGAGAGCCACAGCAGCGGGGCCGAGCCCGCGGCTGGGGCGGAGG
>NW_010545585.1:0-8216 GCF_000687285.1 Phaethon lepturus
GCGCCGGGGCGGGCGGAGGCGCAGGTTGTGCCCGTCCTCCCGTAAAAGCAGCACGGATAACCGGGAGAGGACAAAAGAGGAAAACGTGGTGACAAAAACCAGCCCCCGCTGGGGCTGAGGGTGGTTCGGACCCTGTTTAAAATTTCTCGCCGGCTTCAGCCTTGCACCCACCCATTGCACAGCGTCCCTTAGGCGCTCGCTTGCGGTCCTACCAAGTTGAACAGGGCATTTGCGGCGCTGGAGGTTTGCTTCATTCTTTAGCTGCTGGGATGGAGCATGGCACAGGGCCAGCCTCACAAGCTGTACCTTGCTGAACAAGTAAGGTACCGGGAGGCGGAAGATTTAGAGGGATCTGTGTACATTCAGATGCCACGGGATGAAAGAGCCCGCGATTATCCCTTCCTCCATCCCCAGCTTGCTAGGATTTTAGCTTAATTTACAAAATTAACATTTTACAAGTCAGTCAAATCATGAACAAAAGCCTTAGCAAGAAAAAAAAAATCAAAGTCCAGAAATCAGAAATTACTATGTTAAGTAGAATTCCAGTTAAGTGGATGAATGGGAAATGCAGAGGTAGCGGCTGGATTCAAGTGAGTCACTGCACCTGTCTGCTCACAGATATATGGCACATAGAAAAATTCTCCATCGGTTTACATAGGAATTGCTGAAGAAGCAAAAGATCAGAAACAAAAAGTTAGCAAGCCACCGAGGTGGTATGCAGTTTGAAAACTGTAGGAAAGAAAGCCTCTTTCACCCTCTCTGAAGATGAATGGGTAAACCAGCACGCCTTAATGAAACACAGCACTGACGTTAAGCTGGGATACACGGTAGAACATAGCTGAAAGGATACAGAAATAGACTCTAACAGGTTGCAATTATAGATGGAAACACAACTCTTGCTTCCCTCACCTGCCAAAAACCCCACAGTACCCTTCCCACTGTTCTGGTTCACTGCTGCGGTATTTTTTAAATTTACTTTTGAATTTTTCATTTTTTTTTTCCCCACTCTGTTCCTCCACACTTCTTAGTGGCAGAGGAGCTTCACATCCCCTTCCCGCAGCCCATCTTCTTCCTACCCCCACCGCTGGAACCGTGGTCCCCTCTGCCGCCGTGAGCCAAGCCACCCCCTCCGCGGCTCTGCACGGGAAAGTGAATTAGCAGCAGAGGTAGCTGCGCTATCAAAGGCGATGTATTCCTGGGGGGGTTGTGTATCTCAACCTTGGCAGGGACTGCCCGAACAAAATCCCTGATATTAGCCTCCCTGAGCAGAGGGAACAATCTGAGTCGGATAAAAACCATCCGAGCTTTCTCCTGTCTTTAATTTCAAGGCTTAAAAAATTGACAAGTGTATTTCCTGCAGTGAGGCTGGCGTACCCTATACCTGAGCCAAAAATAAGACTGTAGTGGTATTCAACCATCACAAAAGAAAAAAAGAAAGTGGAGAACTAAGATCTTATGTTGACCCAAGCCTCAGGCTTAGATAAAATTGTCAGGAATATCACTTTGTGGTGACTTTATCTTTGTTAAACTTGTGCGTGGGGAAGAGGTATTCTCACAGCTCTCGGGGGCCGTCGCGACCGCAGGGAACCTACGTGGCTGCATTGCCTCAATGCCACCCTCTTGCAGTAAAATAAAACCTTGGCTCACGGAGGCGACGGAATTTCTATTTCAGTGTAATAAATACAATCACGTGTTGCCTGCGAGAAAAATCTTTGCAGGTAATAATTGCAAAAGGGGTGCAGGGGAACTGCAAACCAGATGCCGGTCCTGCCCACGTCCCGAGCGCTTTCCGACGAGGTGATGCCAAAGATGGAAACGTGTCAGGGTTCGTGCAGTTGTGAATGGTGTGACGTAATATCTCGCCCTCACGTGCTTCCCGTAAGCAGGCAGCTCTAGGAGAGAAGTAAGTTTACTGCCAGTGCGATATTATTGATGCTTTCAGCACTCTGTACTTGGCTTTTAACTAAGGTCATTTGAACACGGTCTTCAACACCCATCTCATTTGCTTTTTTATGCTCGCCAATTTAGCGTTGTATTCACAGTGATTAATTAGTTTGTGGTGAAGGTTTATTAGGTAATCTTTCTGTCAATCAAAAATCATTGAGGTTTCAGAGCAAAGAACACCCAGAGCTTTTATAAAGGTAAGGGACTGATATTGTTACCTTTGCGTATGAAAAGTAGGAGCTTAGCCTCGACATGTGACCACGTACAAAAGACTTCAAAGCACGTGTTTTATTCACGTTCAACCACAAGAGCAGTTTGATTCCCTCAGATTTTATTTATATCTTTAACTGGAAATCTAGAGGTCCCTTCACCTTCTATGTCTATGTCTCCCGTGTCTGACAAACTTGCAGGGCTTTTTTAAGAGGCCAAGCAGTACGGTTCAACAGAGAAAAAACTGCTGTAGCTCATGATTTGGGAAATTTTCTATGTAGTTCACTCCTCTCACTATGACCCAAAGCAAGATAATATTTCGTGAACTTAAGAGCTTCTTTACCTGGAAATTTTTTCAAATGTTCATATTTGGGAACACAATTTGTATATTAAAAAAAAAGAACAATTTAAAGATATTTCTGGTTTTTTACCCCTTTCTTTATGTGTGGAATGATAACTGAGATTCCTTTTAGGGAGGGACGATAGGTTAAATCAAATTAACTATTTCAAAATAATGAAGGATCAGCAGCATACTGTGTAAAGAATACAGATTATCATCTGCCTGCCTTCTTTACACATGTTTTTACTGACCTTTTATACTGGTCCCAGCATTGTGTGAAAATTTACTGCAGTCTGTACTGCACTATTTTCTATTTACAAGCTTTCTTATTAATGGACATACCTGACCACCCCTCGCAAAAAAAAAAAAAAAAAAAAAAAGGCAGAAAATTGTAAGATTCTTCTTTTCCCTTCAGGTTACTTAACTAATCTACATGAACTTGGTGATTTCCAGAAGATCTTGAACCTTATTGTGAAAAATATAGTGAAGCTAAATGGCTTTCTTGACCAGGAAAGTTATTATATTGAAGAGGTTGGGAAGAGGACTTGAAGATATTAGCTGATTAAATTACACACTACGTAAATGTATGTCACATTATGATTTTTACAGTATTAAGGTAACATGTAAAAAGATATAGATTAATACTAAGAATTTGACTAGCTTACCACTTTTCAGAGCCATTACTGTTTTAAATTACACCGGTGTCGGTCTAAAAATGTAAAATGGCATATACCCCTGTAAGAATAAGTAGTAAGTTAACTGGACTCCTTCCTCCGTCACCTCCTTGAGAAAGCTGCGGGTTGTTTCTATCACTCAGAGGTGATGAAGAGGCAGCAGGAAAACCAGATGACAAATTCAGATGAAGTTATACAGATGTAGCTTTTTTTTCCCCCATGGCTAAATTCAGGAGTCCTTCTTGTGGGCTTTGGGATTATAGATTTGGAGCTGGAACAGGAGAAGATAAAGGGCACATGGGGCTGCAAATTGGGTAACTTTGACATAAGGACGGATAATATAACACCGTAATCTGTTGAATATATAATCAGAGTATTTAAAAGCAGCTTTTCCAAATTAAAAAAGAAATAGGCAAGTATATGTCTGTGACGAAGTAATTACAGCACACGTTCTACAGCTTTGATAAACACCCCCTCCCCACACCCACTCTTAGACACAGACCCAACGTGGATCGACTCCCACCGAGCAGCGCGAATACAGACAGACAGGCTTTAGCTGAGAATTCAGGCGCAGTCTGAGCTTGACTATGCGAATGAAATGGTTCTGGAGTGTATTATTTTAGTGGTACAAATCTAGCGGCTCTATGAAAATATGTTCAAAATCATTCTGGAAGCCAGGACCATGTAATTTCAGTATACCTTTAATAATAATAGATTTTATTATTTCTGTTTTAGTTAGGCTGCATTTTATTGAATTGGCTTTTGAGAAAGCTTTCATGGCTTTATAGAAAGTGGTGAGGCTCCATTCAGAGCTTTCCTTTCATGCCCGAGACATGAAATCGGAGTAACCAACAATTTGCACGCATAATTCCAGCATACCAAATGAGGAAACAAAGAGAGCGGCAAAAATTGAATCCGCTGCCTTCCTGGCCTTATTGCAGGAGACCACTACCAAAAAAAAAAAAAAAAAAAAAAAAAAAAAGAGTAAATTAGCCGTTTTCTTGAGATTCCCCTGGAAAACTGTATCACCCACATTTTGTCTATGGGTATGCAGGAGACGCCGGTACGCCTCGCATGCCTGTGGTAGATGGATGATACTGATGGCAATCTAACTGGAACATCCTGCCTGAATATGAACAACAGATTTGTCAGTGTGTGACAGGCTGACAGCCCAGCTCCCAGCTGCTTGTCCACTGTTGTTAAATCAGTACCTTGTCTAAGCGTTCAGCAAAGAGGCAATCTGCTTCCTCCGTTCGTACAGGCAGGTTGCCAGTTAAAAAACAAGTATTGGCTTTAGGCTGCAGTGCCATAATGCATTGAAAAGATGCAATCTAAACCTTTGTATACTCCTCAGGCAACAAAGAGCGGGACTTGGAAGTACAGGCTCAGACTCGAGACTATCCTTTTCAAAACAACACGGGTAACTCCACAGGGGAATCATGAAGGAAACGCACGAGGATTCGAAAGCTGTAGATGACTTAATAGAACTTATTTAAGGAGGAAAATATGGTTTATTTTGGTACCAGGGAAGCAAGTTCGTGCTACTGTACTCAAGAATGTGCCAGAATTTCCTTTAGAACCGTATTTTTAAGCAGTTTATAATTCATCAACAGTAACAATTAGCTCTAGGCTGAAATTTCATATGCAAAGATGCAATCCAGAAGCATTTGGGGGGGGGGGTGTGAAAGAAAACAAACAAAAAAGACAGACAGGAAAGAAAAAAACCCCGCTAATGTACACACCCACACTAAGTTACAGAACACAAAGAACCAGCTTACTGGTTTCAGAAGCTTTTTTTTTTTTTTTTCCTTCTTCTGTGACAAAAAGTCTCCAGCTGGTTTCGGTTCTATAATTTGGTTGCTCTTAGTTGGCCATATGAAAGAGAGGTTTAAAACCTGTGATGATAATGAAACGAACTAAGGAAATCACAAATCCTAGCATTAAGACCAACATTTTCAGCTTTTGTGTGTGGTGTCAGTGAGGCAGCCTCTGAGGAGCTGCTCGGTTACCCTAGGACTGAGTGATTTACACTACCAACTGCAACGTCTCTTTGGAAGCAGTTTCGGTCTGTCAAGTCATTCACGAGGTACGTTTAAGAGTCCCTAAATACAGATCCATACATCAGACCTCTATGGGCTGAGAGAGAGCCATTACAGCCTATTGGATCAATAATCATCATAGTCTCATTCACGGCCCCCACGTGAGCGAGGCTTCCCAGAGGTGTCACCAGGCACCCTTGTCCTAGGTCAACGGGCAGTCAAGGAGGTCTTAGCAAGCCTCATGTTTTGCTCCCATTCTTGGCTGGGACCCTCGCCCAGCCCTTCCAACCCCTGCTCCTCCCTCCGGCAGAAATCTAATCGGTTGTTTCCTGCACCACAGGGAGCCAGCTGCACCTTCCCACCACCGCTGCCCTTTACGAGCTGCTTACCTTGGGCCCGTGAATCATACTCAAGTCCTAAGTATGCAGCTGCATAAACATAGAAGGTTCTTTCTGCACCTGTATCTTCTTAAGCATCCTTTCTACCCGGTCCTAGGTCAGGTAAGCACTCCTGCTCAGGAGAATGTTTATAAGCATACATTTCATCTGAAGTCACTGAAATTTAAACACACACTTGTTACAGTCTTTCCCAGCGACAGCCCATCTCCATTTAAAAATTTCTCTAAAAATAGTAAGAAGAATTGTATGCACGTACACATTTACATATATTCTTGAAAATTCCCCATACCAAAGTAATCATACAGGCTTCTAAAACACATTAGTTATCAATTTATCTCGTTCAAAACCCACAATACGGCCTTTGGAAAATAAGGCAAACTGAAGGATGAAGAGACATGTAAAAAAAAGCCACTGCAACAGAATAATTTGCTTGCAGAATAATATTTCGCAACCTGCGTGGTCTACGTGGAATACATAATGGTTCAGAATAAAAGACATTGTTGGCAGCTTTAAGTCCGAGTTCTCCTCTCAGTAAGAAAACCATGTCTAATGAATGCTGAAAGAAACTTTAGGTCACATCACAGCATCAAGCATGCTGATAGCTAATACAACAACTACATCTTATGAATAAAGGGAGAAAAAATTAAGCTTTCTATTATCGTGCCCTTCGGCAATTCCCTTGTAATTACCAAGTATCCAATCGGTTTGTATTGTGATGTTTCTCCTTCTTCTAGCAGATGTGTAAGATTAAGCTCAAAGGTAAGGTACTCAAACTACAAGGTTTAAAGTGAGAGCACAATCAATTTGTGGTTTCCAAGTGTACTGTAGCTGGAGTCATTTTTACTGTTTGCCACAATCTAGAAGGGAAAGGGGGCAAAATATTTATGTAGGAATTGCCCGCTCTGCATCTCATGTCACTGTTGTTAGGATGTATCATAAAATTCAAGCATAATTCTGTGACAATTAGCTTCATAATAATATATTCAGAAATACAATGCTGCACCCTATGCCAGAAACTATTTTCTGCTTCAGTGTTTTACTATGGCTGAACTTCTTAAAGGCGCCAACTGTTTTAAACCAAAGCTGCTTTATTTTTTTTTTTTTTTTTACCCACGGAAAAGTAGGATATTGATGTACTCGCTCGCTGCCCAGCAGTATTCTTCCATTTGTGGAAGAAGAGTTGCATCACAAAAAAGAATCGCCGAAGCACTGCTAAAAAGTTCAGTCTCTTCATAACACTTCATGCTAGGACACTTACAAGATAATAGACTTGTTTGTTTTACCGGCCTTCTTGATGTTTATCTTTAATTAAATCTGTAATTTCATTCTCTTTTTTTCTCACTTTGTCCATCCTTGTAACCTGGCTAGTGGCAGTGAACTGCCACTAAATTGCACCTTTATTTACAGCTACAGCTATGTTCATGTTTGTTTCTCAAGGATAATGAAATGAAGTGCCTTCAGCAGCTCCGCTTGCACAAGAATTTATAAAGCAGCTGTGTAAAAATGATAATTAATATGATAATTAATATGGAAGCATTATCTTACCTCTTTATCATGACGCTGATATTAATGAAAAAGTTACTGACATGTTACTTGCTCATCCAAAAAATAATAATGGCAAAAAATTTGTGAGTGAATACGAATCTGATACAACGTTTACACAAATCAGTGGAAAATTCCTCTTGAATCTAATGGGCTTTGGCTGTATTTTTAGGTAGCGTATAGTTAAGAATACAAAAAATGCTTGGGTTATTTTATGTAAATTTTTTTTTTCCATTGCTAATCACACACTAAAGTATTAATTTCAACAGCCTGAGACCTGGGGAAAGGAAGGGAAATTCAATGGGTCAGATCCGTATCTCCAGTAAACCTGTGGCTCTGACCCTGGAGTTTCATCTCTCTTCACTACGTACCTAATCAGGAACACCAAGGTACACCCAGGGAAAACATTCTCCCCTTCCCTCTTTTTTAAAATTCAGAGGGAAGCGGGCTTTGTATGTGGATAACTATTTTTGCCTTCATATTCCCTATTTCAACATGATCTCCAGTCAGCGTGATATTATGAATCCTATTTAACTATGCTTAAGATCTCTCATTTAGAGTTAAGTGGAAGAAGAAAAGGCAAAATTGTCTTTGCAGATGTTAAGAAGAAATTCATCGCAAGCAATCATCATTTAATATCCCGTGCTGACTTTTTGAACAAGTGCTTTCTCCAAATAATAAATCAAATGAGCTGGCACTAACAGTAACACCTTCGAATATGAATGAGGAAAACAAGAATATTAAAACAACAGAAACATTAACATACAACCCCCCGCTATTTACGGGAGGGAACGGCAGAGGACAGTGTGAAAAATAGCTCTTGCTTCTATTCCGTTTTGTCGTGACCCGTCGCTGGCACCGGTAACGGAAAGAGCACCGGGTCCTTCCAGCCGCCGGGTACCCACTGCCTCAAATCTCAGCCTGCAGCACTTTTTCTTTACAGGGCAAGTGATGCCGCTGCGCAACGCACCCGCCCGGGCTGTTTCCCCCGTCCTGTCCCCACCAGCGCGTGCCCACTCACGTGGCTGGGTGGGCTGACCGGACACCCCCCACCAGAAGCACCCTCTTT
>NW_010545585.1:8247-29318 GCF_000687285.1 Phaethon lepturus
CCCCGAGCTCTGCCGGCTCTTCCCGGGAGGACCTCCCTCCGGCTGCCCGGCAGCCCAGAGGAGAACCTCCAGCCCGCAGTAGATCCGTCAGTGCATGCGGACCCGGGCGTGGTGTACGTCGTTTTGTCGCTAACGCGTGCCAGTGACATCACCCGGCGAGCACCGGGACCTCCGAAGGGTTGGTTTACCTTTGCCTTCTGTCGCCGAAGGGCGTTAGATCTCACGCTGCACGGGAGGTTCTCCTGCTACCCAAAAGGTGCCACATAAGAAACAAGGGTAAGATGCAGGTTTAGCAAACTAATTGGGGCTACGGATGCGAAGCCCACACCTGGGGAGAAAAAAAATAGCGCTCTCCTCTCTATTCAAAGCCGCTGATGGTACTTTTCAGGCGTCTGCATGTTGGTATAAGGTATGTAGGACATAGGAACTAGGCAGCACTTCGGTCTAGGGGTATTTTAACCACACTGCTATTTCTTTGGTCAGTTCTGTATTTTACACGTATATTTTATGTATTACATTCTAGATTAACCACATAACTTATGAAAACGGCATTGTCTTAATATCTCTGCCATATTGACTAGCCACATAAATAAAACATCAGAGGAAATGACAAGTGAATTTGCTGGTCAAAGACACAAGTTCCAGACAAAATAAGCAGCAACTTTGAGATTAGCCGTCAACCATTTAACTGGTTGAACTATCTGGTATGATCAGTATAGCAAATTACTTTAGACCACCATGCTCCTGTAGTGCCTTGACTTTCACAAAGTTACCTGTTACATCTTCTCCTACGCATCCGGATGCCGGCAAATGTAAAGAAAAATATTATGGGGACAACAGTAATCAGGATTGACCTAAGCTCAGGGACTGCTCTTGTGTTTGGGCTCGGTTAATGTTACGCCTTGAAGCTGTCGTCGTAAAGGAGACACAAAGGGGTGTGCAGACAATTACCGCGTAGGAATAATCCGGGTTTTCTCCAGGAGAACGGTGTCACAGAGAGACTAAATGACTTCACTGAGGTCCCAGTGAAAACCTGGTGTCACCTCTAATTAAACCTTCAATGCAGCCCCTTAAACGCCACGCTACCCGTGCAAAAACGCGGCGGCGTTGAGAATAGGAACAAACCCCCTTACAGGCTGTGAACCTGGGTACTGCCGGGGTGTTACGAAGTGAGAAAGTGTTCTGCAGGTAAGTGCCACTTACCTGTACGTACCGACTTATCCCTGATGTGCTCCAACAAGCTGCGGCAGGGAGAGGGCTGGAGGCATACGGGCAGCCCCGTCCCACCGCAGAGGCGAAGGAGCAGCGGTGTCAGTGCTTCCCAGCTTTGGGGACCGTGCCCGCCTTGTATTTCTTTCTGGCTACCCCGGACCTCTCTCTGCTGGAGCTGGCACAGGTGGGGACGCTGACTACTACCTACTCCATTACTAACATGAAGATGATATAGTTTTAATTCCTACCGTTGAGCTCTGTTTTAGTGACCTTATACCAGTTCCCAATACGAGAGCATTTCTTTTTTGTAATCAACAAGTGATTTTAAGGACCCTTGAGATAACTGCGCGTTGTCTTAATTATATATGAAGTACATTTACATTCTTGCTATGCTTGCAGCTTTATCGGACGTTGCTGCGGCTTTCTCCTTGCCTTCTTGGGGGATTGCCTACACAATCCCACCTATTATGGATATGTCCAAACCACAAAAAAATAGGGCTTTTGGGTAAACTGCGACATCCTACACTTGTTCAGCATCAGACAGTAAGGGAAGATGCTTTAGCAGCACATTCCTACAGGCTGATGTTCCAGACCCTACAATCAAATGTGAGGCTGTATTTGGAAGCAATTGTACCAGATGGCTGCATACTATGGAGGGTTCAGAGCCACCGAGAAATTCAGGGTGGTAATAACAATAATTAAGGAAGGACTTCTTCATAATTTCGCTCACGGCAAAACTATGGTCTTTTTAAAGGTGATGACCAAATATTATTCACATTTCAACAGCTGCTTTGGATGCTTGTTTAAAATCAGGCTACAGCAGCATGTAGCTACATCTAACACGCTGCTTAGTGTGTGTAAAGCAGCAGGAAATCTTCAGTCTGAATGGGAGGGGGGGAAAAACAAGGCAGTGATTCACCAAAGCTGAAATCTTTGCTTTGTTGTATATACCATACTTCTTCTGAGTGTGCATCTATCATCACAGTGAGTAACTGCTGAAGGCTGAAATGAAAAACTCTTCTACATGGCTAGACTAGAACTAGTCAAGTTGCTGCTTTTTCAGTGCGTGCACATGCACACGCACACACACACAGGGAAAATATCGCAAGTAATTTTTGCAACATCCCCCACATCATTTCAAGACAACAGTTTTGTTGGTGAGTCACATTAGACAGCTTGCTAAGGAGGGGCACAGCAGCCCTGCCTCAACGAACAGTGAGAGAAGGGGTCACTTCTTGTAGGGCAGATGTTGCTCTAGTCACAGATGTGGACACAAGCGAGTGTGCAGAGAGGGTGGTGGATGGATATGTCATCACGTAGGCTGTGGACACGCTCTTCACTCTGGGGAACAGCAGCTACCAGCACTGGGATTTCCAAATCCTGCTATGTACCTATGAGGGCGAATATATTTGGCTGAAGTCTTGGAATACCTGCACAGGGGATGGATTTCAGGCTGTGGGTAGTTCCTTCAGTGGCAGAGGAACAAGTATTACTAGACTCGGCTGTTCACAAGCGCTGTGTCACAATCTTCAGAAGGGATTTAAAAGGTAAATTAACAAAAAATAGCACATACTTAATGCTGTGAGATTGAACTGAGCATTCAAAACTGGCAAATGCACGCACTGTATCTGAACACCTTCAGCCAACTGCAGCAATTTATCATACAGATACGTCTCCCAGGATATGCTTCTTGTAGCCATGTTGCATATTTGCCACTACTTTACCCCGAAGCATCTAAAAAACCCAACTTTTAAGAGAAAAGGTAGTCAATGCTAAAGCGATAAAAACCTCTGTTCGGACAGAGAACTATGAAAGTGACTTCATGAGAGTAACATAGAAAAGGTATTGTAGGCTCTTTTCCAATACACCTGCTGTAAAACCACAGAAGAATATAAATTAGATCATGTGATGTAATTTCCCTCTGAAATCTTGAGCAACAGCTCTTCCACCCATCACCTCACTAAGTCACCACACAACCCACTGGCCACCTCCACACTGGAATCCCTAACAAACTGGAAGTTCATCTTCAAATGTCTGAAGAGCATCCATCACTGCCTCCCAGAGATTAGACTTTTTATATATTCCCTCTCCCATTGCCAGGAAATTCGACCCACAATAAAGTTGCCTTTTGAAATCTTTCACTGGTACCAGTCTTATCAATAGCTCTAAATAGATTCAGGACTTGCTAAGAAGGAGGAGGAGAAAAGTTAAATTATTACAAATACAGTGTAAGGTTGAGGAAGAGAATGATACCAGGGATTTAAGTAATATTTACCTGTGATAACATCAGGTTTATTGTAGCCATCGAGGGGACTCGATGAAAACTTCCCGGGTGCTCCCTTCTCTTCCACCCCTACTCTTCCTGAAGCAGTGGCAAACCCTCCCTGAAGCTGAGAAGACAACATCTCGTGAAGATAATTTGGACGCCAAGAGTTCGTGAAGCAGACAGCTTTGCGAAGCAGTTTTCACCTCTGTAACGATCAGGAATTAATTGCACAGTTTTCTGCTAATATAGGCGTGTATTTTCACATCACTCCTTTCCTCAGACCTTCCCATGGAGGAAAATGGAGCTTCCCATACTTTAGACAACAATTCAGCCATGAAAGCTCTTGCCAAAATTGCAGCTACCTGGGGCTATGTCAGAACTTCTTAAATTCATCATTTCCCCTAAAACTTTCTTTAAAACTCTTAAGAAGGTGTAACAGTTGCAATTCTCAGTACGTGCACAAAACTGACCATCTTTTGCTTTGTTGCATTAGTTATCCGATAAGCAAAGCTTCTTCTGTTTGTCATAAAGGTACAGCTTGCAAGAGGGTGTAGCTGTGAGATAGCCTGCTCAGCAATATTGATGGGTTGATGTCTTTTTATAAACGAGTACTTCAGAAAAGACTTAGCTGAATAGTCCTAAATTATCATATTTAAAATACAGAAATTATTGAACTACATTTACTTCATATATTTTTATGGAAAACCTGCTTATTTAAATACCCTGCACACGCTGAATTCCCTGGTTATGAAAAAAGTGAAGAAAAATACTATTTGCTTTTAGGTAATCGGATTCTGTGGGATCTAATCCTGTATCCTATTTATGGCTGTGCTAGCTATTCAAAATTAAAATGAACCTTTCATCCATGTGTATCATAAATGGGCATTTATCAGGATTATATGATTTTGCAATCCATCTGAATATGTAACCAGAATTTGTTTTCTTTCCGTTTCACTATGTAATTACCATGCAACAATAACAAAAGTGACATGTTTGAAGAACAGATAAAATGCTGTAAATTGGCCAGTAATGGTGATATTTCCTCATCTTCTGAAAAACCCATTTATTCTCTCTCTCAACAAATCAAGGCATTGTCAGCCCATACTCATCTTGTGGCCAGAGGGGCCCTACCAATTTCTAGATGTAAGTGAATACTGGAATGCAGATGAGGGCTACTAACTAAGGCTTTCAACCCAGGCAGCTGGTCTTAGCTTGCCTCAATTTCTAAATCATCCATAATGGGGCCAAGACCTCCGAAGCACTAAAAAGAGCGAGCTGACATGCTGGACAAACTGTTAATTTTTTCCTGAAGAAGCTGCTATATTGCACATCTGTCACTGCTGTGCAGACAATTACTCACGGAGTGGAAAAAAATCTGCTGCTTGTTTCTCATGTAGTTGTTAACGGGCGTAAGGAGAAACACAAGAGTGAGTGCGTTGCGACAGGAAGGCTTCTCAGCCTTCTCCCTCTTTTTTTAAAGTTGTATTTAGAAATTAAAACATATGAAAGCATCCACATTCCCTGTGTGCGGAGTCTGAGCTACTACAATTAAACCCATAGCTTAAGTCATCTGATTTTCTATAGCTATATTAGAGGTGCAAAAATTTTTGCACTTCAACTATGAACTGCCCTGAAAATCTGCCTTTCTAAATTTTTGTATTGCTCTAACATACGTGGGTAAGATTTTCAGGCACCATCATTGCAAAAAGAAAACAAAACACGCAACACAGATGAGAATAAACCTGATGAAAGTGCTATTTTTCATGCTACATTTCTTAAATACAACTAGGCATTTTTTCATGTTAATGTTAATAGGTAAAACATCCACAAATTTTAGCTGAAGAGGTGCTCAAAATATCATTAATAATTGTTCTGAGCCAAGCGAGGAAAATGACTGCCAGAATCCAAAGTGGGGGCGGGCAACCAGCCAGCCTGCACTTGGTCCTGGAGAGCAGGGGGAGCAGAGCATGGGACCACTCAATCCTATATGAAAACCATCCAGGTGGGGGCTCATAATATTCATCAGAGTTGCTAAAGGAATCCATAACAATCACAACCTTCAACCACGGTAGCCACAGCGGTCATTATGTGTTTAGCGTAAATTTGTATAAAATACCAAAGACAGGCTGAGCTACGGAAGGGGTTTAGTATTTTAATTATTGAATCACAGAATCACCAAATAATTAAGGTTGGAAAAGACTTTTAAGATCATCAAGTCCAACCATCAACCCAACACCACCATGCCCACTAAACCATATCCTGAAGTGCCACGTCTACACGTTCTACAAGGAACGCTCTTCTGTGGCAGAGCGGGCGGTGTCTGCAAACCGGAGCATGATTTATGCTGCCTGACAACTCAAAGGCAGAAGACAACTCTAATGTACAGATAAAACCAAAGTGGCAATAGTAGATCATACCCTTGGCAGCCAGTGGCACCGTCTTGCTGGAGAGAAACCGGGATCTACTTACAACGTCAGGTGTGTAACGTAACACGTCTGTGCTTAGTAGGACACCAGCACGAGCCTCTGCGATTCACTTGTCAGTTGATTACATATTATCATAAACCTGCTAAATAAAGTAGTATTTATTACTGGTTGACCCAAAAAACCCCCACCAGAAACCAAACACTTTCAGGAAAACTTTTGAAAAAATTTTTTGTCATGTTAAATTGACATCTTAAAATACAATAAAGATAACGAAGTTGGGGTAAAAATTGAAATGGAGTGAGAGCGTATTTAATTTACCAAAGTTAACAGTGACGGGAAGGCGGCAGCTTGCATCACTGCAAAACAGATTTTAATATTTACTGGGACTGGTTGTGACAAATGGGCGAAAAATGCCACTGAACAGAACAAACCTTCCACCCGCGCCTGCAGTGACTCCGGCTTGGTCAGCAGGCGATGCCCGTGGCATCGGGCTGGTCACTTCGAAGGGCACCACCAACCTAACGCTTCCTCTGAGAACCCCTGCTTCAAGTAACGTCCAAAGTGATGAAATTTGGAGAGAAAAAACAACGTCTCGATTTTTGGGGGGCTGTTACGACATATGCCCCACGCTGTCACACAAGGTCAGACTTTCAGTTTTCCTTGTGGTTTCTGGGTGGTTCAGTTGCATTGATTTACCACGTATATGACCTAAAAATACATTTTGCTGCTGAAGCAACAGGGTTCAGTTGCTGTTAGCATCTTGTCTCGCAAAGGATCCAAACAATCGCAGCCCACCAGGGCGTCATCTGTAATACCTACACTAACCGAAGAATGGCTGACTTTGAGCAGCCAGGAAATTTTGGCCAAGATCCCACATAATTTCTCCTTCCACCTACCTCGCGACCTGTACTTTTTCCTTCTCTTCATCAGTATTTACCATGAGCAATAGCTGCTGAATGTGGCCCCATGTGAACAAAAAGAAAGCTCTTGTGCACTTCAGAAACTCTCTTTTATCCAGGGAAATGTCTTCTGACTTACCTTTCCCTCTAAAGGTATTTTTCAGAAACAATTAGGATCACAAAGGTAGTATATAAAGTGTCACAGAATTTTTCTATGGCTTGAAAAATAATTATCAGCTTATTTGCATTGTTAAATGTTAATTAGCTATGAATGGTAATTTTTTTTTTAACACCGCAATACTTCAATTTCTCATTACAAAATAATTTCAGCTCTATTAATTAGTTCTAACAGTAACTCATAGTAATGGATGACACCTTAAGTGAGCTATTAAATGCACTTTACCACTGATTAGGAAGAAGACAACTAAAAAAACCTGGCTAGGTTTACATAAAGACAGAATATGAAACAATACATTGCAGATTTATTGACTTTCGTAGAAGCAAATCACCCCTTTTAAGTAATATGGGCTTAGTAGAACCAAAGGCTTGTGTCACACTTCTGTGAGGTATGTGGGGTGACTATTTAACAAACGGCCTAACATTTAACTACTGCTTTCATAATTTTATGTATTACACCATTCTCTACAGAGATCTACATCTGTATGCACATTTGTGTGTTTGCGTGTATAGACACACACAGGCAACAACTTCATTTTCTCAACTACACAGTAAAGCATCTTTTTTTTTTTTAGCTTTGCCTTTTTGATTCACCAGGTCCAAAGGCAGCACAGGAATGTGGTCATGGCTAAAATTCTTCAAACAGCCACTATCCTGGATGGTGACAAAATTCACCACAGGGGATTTCTTTTGTCATGGACCAGTACACTTATTCTTGCAGCAGTTCATTTGGAAAGACCTCCATCCCAAACCAGCGCCTAAAAGTCTGTAACTGATCCTGCATGCCAGATGTGTGAACCTCACAGATGAACCAGATGCTCTGTTCCACAGCAAAATGGCAGCCCGTGCCAGGAACAAAAACCCATGCCAGTGGCTATCAAACTCCATGATCAGCATATTCGACCCTTCCGGGAAGTCCCAGCCTGCACCCACCAGGATGCTAATGGCAACATGTCTCAGAAACTGGTGCTGGCCATTCCCCATGCTCACCTCTAAACCTGAAGCAATTAGCCCAGCAGAGTCAACGTGCCACTCGTCTGCAGGGTGAGTTGTCACAGACCACGCTGCAAAACAGCGGCTGATGGGGCCGTGGTGATCGAGAAGAACCACAACTCAAACCTCCTCATGGCAAAGACAGACAACTGATATTTTTAACTTGCAGTAACAGGTAACGTGGTTATGACTGGGACAGTGTAAGTTGCCTTAGATGCTGTCCTTGATGGGACATTTCAACAATTCCAAAAGAAGTTTTGGAGCGAGAATGTGTTTCTCAAAACATATTTTGTTGAGCTGGTGCTCCAAGAACTTGCTGCATACCTGGAGTCTCTAGACCTGCCCATGTTACAGCTACCTGAGGAAGCCTGGGTAGTCCCATCTCCCCAACCTCCTGACATGGGTCCTCCTGAACTGGAAGCATGGAAACTATTACCAGGGTGGCCTCCAATGATTGAGCTATACCAGAACTACAAAAACCACAAGGTAACTTCGGGTCTTCCAGTTCTTTGCTCTGTGATGGGGAACTTGTAAGTCTGGAGAGACTTTGTGAGACCTCCTTGCTGCAGGGCCTGAAGCCAGAAGGTTTCAGGGGCTGCAAATTGTCAAGGCTTCCAGGCTCTTTGATTTTCCAGGAGGGAGCCTGGCTCCCAGTAGTTGGCCTATGGAGGTGGCCTGGTAAAGCCGGAGCTGAAGACTGTGGTAATCTGGTCTCTCAATAACCTGTGGAATATATTGTGTCTTGCCTGCAGTTTATTAGAAAAGGCGCAATTACACAAAACATTAGATTTTGCTAAATAAACATTCTCTGACACAAAAATTCTTACTTTTTGGGTAAGTATGGAGTGTAGATTGAGGATGAGAGTAGCTTGATTTTAAGGAGTCGATTTTTTTTCCTCTGAAGACATGAATTTGGCACACCATAGTGCAAATTCAGATTTTATTTTATTACATGTAAGCTGGAGATGGAGAGTCACCATCGGAGGCAGCCTACCCAGTGCAAAGTGCCGCTACTACCAGCCCTCCAGAAGCCCCGAGTAGCGTTCATGGCCCTGGATGTTCAAAAGGGAACTCAGCTGTGGGAGGCACACTTCTCAATGTTAGCAATTAAAAAGTGTAACAGGCAACTATCAAGTGCTGGGACTACCATTTGCAGGTCTGAACCCCTACACCATTGCTCCATGAACCTCCGTCATGGAAAACCCCACGCCTACTGGGAAAACTGCAGGTAGGTACAACACAGAGGTTGAAAGGCGAGAGGATTCTCTAGACGGTAAATTCTTCTCTGTTCCAACACTTTTGCAAGTGGCAGGATTCCTGCCTGGACTTCCTGTTCTGTCGAATCCCTGGCCAAGACCTACTGTTGAGCAGCTGACCTATCTTTGTGGATAATGGGTAGAAATTGCCTAAATTCAGTTAAAAAGAACTGTAACTCGCTACCATTCATATGCTCATGGACAAAAAGAAGAAGAAAAATAAATCAACTTACACATCACAATGAGTATAAAGGCAACCTGGTAATTGTGTTACTTATTATTTACATCACATTAAGAAAACACTTAAAATAATTATTGGTTCACTCTCAAAATCTCTTATTTCAGTAATAAGGCATACCATGACATATGAAAAAGAAATCTATGACAGATTATGAAAGTGTTCTCTCAGACAGTGGAACTACTTGAGTTTAATCCAAACTAACATAACTGGTATTCATGTTCCAGAAATTTTTACATCTTGTCTTAGCTATACTTACGTATGTTGTAGATCATATCTATCACTACCAGAAATGAGAAGGCCAGCATTACATATACCGAGAGTTTGGCATTTAGAAAATTTTAAATACCTGACTTCCTTCACAAATGGCAGAACATCTAGATGTTTGCGGTAACCTGGAACATTTTGAAAAAAATAAGGCATCACATGTGGAATTCAAACTTAATTCTTAAGACTTGAAACCAAAAGCTCAACATTGAAAATTTGTATACTTGCAAACACAACCAGAAAAATTCTTGTGCCTTCCAACACAATATTTTGGAAGAAAACAGCCAAGATTGTGCAAGAGAGAAACCAATGGGAGTATGGTGAACAGCACTGAGGGTCTTCAAAGAAATCAAGGCTCTAAATGCAGAAACATTTTATGGGAGGAAAAAAACCCCAAACCCGTTAGTCCCAATTCTTCAAAGAATCTCCTTGCCCCACTTAAATATACCTTATAGGATAATTTGTTAAAACCACATTATAGGCAATTTCCAAGGAAGTTAAATGAAAAAATTCACAGCTCATTAAAGCAGAAAACAAAACTCATGGAAATGGACAAGCAGGGAACAATCTGAGGTCCAGCAGCAACAGTAAGAGATGTCCGAGAAGAAATTGGAGGATGTTTGAGAGTGGGCAAGTATAGAATAAGCTGACTAAGCTGACTCACTGAGAAAGTTTGAAGGATTCAAAGCAGTAGATACATGAGAAGTTTAACTTACCTCAGGTACTAAAGCTGCCAGTATCCTTCAAACATGGGTCAAAATGTTGAGTCTATTTTGCCAAACACTTTGACTCAGTATCTCGTGGCACTGAGTTTCTTATATCACGTGTGTCTTAATCCCTCATAATAGTAGTTTAAAAGAAGGTTACTTATTTCTTGTTGTTCTTATCTTGTATGAAACTTTTTTTTGTAAATAGGAGAAAATATTACTTGGGACACTTACACTTTCCCTCCACATACTTCTGACGCATGTTATCCCTTGCTCATCTGCCCCCAAATTTAAGAGTATTTAGGTTTTCTCATTATGTCATAGCCTCAAAAGTGACTTTGATCCCTTCCATTATCTACAGTTCTTACTCTTCTGCTATAACCTTTTTGAACTGGAAAACATTTTATATTTTTTCTTCTCCTTTTTCTTGTTACTTTGCTGGAATGAAAGACTACATGATACATACAGAATCAACCACCCAGTACTGAACTGGCTGCCTGATGGTGTTGACTGTGGCCTGGACAACCTGGTGTGAGTGGTTCCTTGTGTGTTATTTTGAGCTGTGCAAAATGGAGAGACCAGGTTGAAATGGCACCCTGACTCCCTGCAGTGCTGGGATGTACCGCGTTTGGTACTGAAAGGACAGATAGACCGACCATCATTAACCAGGAGCCAACCTGCACGTTACAGCAGCCAAACAGGTGCCCTAAAGAAACTCAGTGCTGAAGATGAGCCAGCACGATCCAGCAAATGCGCAGCTGACTCCAGGAACTCTGATGCCATGGAAAATTTAGGATCCGTATCTTTCACAGCGAAGGAAGTTAAGGCCCCAATCTGCAAACACTTGCATGAATGCTTATTTTTAGACCTATGCAGTACTTCACATCTTGAAGTCAGTGGAGATATTTATGTGCAGAGAGCATTACATATCTTCCAGTCTTCATCAGCTTGGGGCCATGGGAAAGAGAAGGGCCAACACAACAGCCTGCCCAGGCTAAAGAAATTGCAAGTTTTCAGTGTCAAAGTATCTCTTAAAACAACTGATGAAGGCAGCAGTAGGCCATTCAGAAAAGTGGCCTATGGAGGTACTGAAAAACAACTTCACTGGACTAGTTGAAATGATGGAAAAACTTGAGTAGCATCACTTAGCACATACATGACATTACACGTTAAGAGAGAAAACACTGGTTATAATTGCTTAAAAGACACATAAGGTTACACTTTTTCAGAAAAATGGACAAATATTAAGGATGAAAGACAACACTAACACTAAAGACAAGGCACAAATAAACTGAGCATATCTATGATCAAATATTCTCAAAGATAATAGTTTAATAAGCTCACATATTTAATCAGTGCAAATATATTACAATAAAATATACATTCCTCAAAGACTAATGACTTATGTTCACAGTTTCAGAAGTCAGACTCCCCAATACTTAAATTCATCACAACAATGCTATAAGCAGTCAGGCCAAAATCATAACTTTCTATAGATGGAATAAGTCACATGAATTCAAACCACTTTTCATAGCTGTTAATAAACACAGTTCTCAGAGGTGCAGGAAATCAAGTTTACAGAATCCCAGTGATCTTTCAGCCTTTTACTTAAAGATTGAATATTCAAATACAACCAATGTACCGTCACAGTCAAAATACCTCCAACATCTGTTCTGTTGTAGGACAGGAGAAACAGCGGAAGCCCAAACATTTCCACCAGAGTTAGCTACTACCAGACCATCATGAAACTTTTGTCGCTTTTGTAAGGTTTTCCACAATAACTTAAAGCACACTTACATTAAAAAGTTTCTTGATAGTTTTACTGGACAAACTCTCTTATAGCTTATTAGATAGCAGACACAGCTTATAACATTCTATGCTGGTAAAGTTTTTACATATTTTTCTTTAGCAAAAAACCCCACTTGAGGCAAGCAGAACATCCATGGTGAAATTGCTGCACATCCTCCAAGACTTTTTCTGGTACAGAGATCATTAAAAAAAATAATAAAACCCAATCTTAAATACTGTACCTGTACCTCCCCCCTTGACCCCAATAAAACCTTTTGCAAGGAGAATTCAAAGCAAAAACATGTAACAATCTTTAAAAATGCCATTTTCTCTTTAAGCATTTTACATCAGCTTTACAGCTGGACTACAAGTCGATAAAGAAATAATTCAAGACTGTGTTTTTTCAGACTGAAAACATACACACTGCCCTTAGGTACGGGACTCTATCGTGGGTAACTCCGTTACGCAATTGTTGTGCGCTAACTATACCACGGCTCTTGAAAACTCTGCTAGGGTTGAAAGTCTCATTAAAAAGTCTCTTGGCTTTGGAGTAAGAGGGAAGGGGTCCCCACTTCTGACATGCCTTTACCGTAACTGCCCTGGGAGGGTGGGGAGAGGGAAAGGAAAACAAAAGTTGTGTGAGTTCTCCTTGGAGGAAGAGTTTTGGAAAACTGTTTGAAGAGAAAGCACAAGGCCCTGTCACAGTTATCAAAGCATACACATACTCAGAAGAGTGAAGAGAACTTGTATTTAAATGTCTTAGAAGAATACGATAACAAAAGTACTGCAAACATCTTAAGGTATTTCCTGACATCGTGGTGTAACCTTTTCAGCTGGATAATAACAACAACCTAGAAAAGAAGTACTAGTGAAAAGGTAAATAGAAGGTAGAATAAAAGCTTTAACATAATATGCATCTGCTTGGTACAAGGTATTAGCAACCTTAATTATATTTTCAGAAACAGTGTGTTTTTGTACTCACCTATGCAATAACAACGCTATTGAAAAGGGCAGTTTAAAGAAAAGAACATACAAAACCCATGAAGAATGGAGTCTATTTATTTTATTTCATCTTGCATTTGTGGTGTTAAAGCAAAGCATTCTATACATATTATTAGCTATGTACTGCCATTCTACACCCATTATTGATCTAACTGCAGAAAGACAAATGCAGAGACAAACTTGTTAAAATGAGCATATTGATAATGCTTCTCTGACTTCGACAAATATTTAAAAAATAAGACACTGCTCAATGTGTTTCTTTTATTAACAGTTAATGGCTCAATTCACAGAACTTTGACACACCATGGAACATGAATAGCAAAATGCAATGCTGATAATATCTAATGTCTCTTTACTAAACATTCTGCAAAGGAAGAATATTATGGTAACAGCTGAGCCACTGATTAATCAAACACCTAAATGGAAAGAATCTGGCAAGTGATGGATGGTAACTTTTAGATACAAGATGATCCCATATTTATTTATGTAGGCAAAAAAACCCTTCAGTGTCACAGCCATTAAGAATTATTATCTGAAAATACTTGTATATGTATTTTAAAATAATGTGAGTCAGCTTTATAGCAGGTATCATAGTATGACTGCAAGTTAGGTATGGCAAAGACCTGAAGAAAAACCCCAATAAATCCAAGTACTTTGACCTGTTTTAAAGACAATTGACATTGCAATGGCTTAAAAAAGAAAAAAGTACAATTAATTTTTGTTTTGTTTCTTAACACTAGTTTTACCTGTGCAAAAATCACACTCCTGCAGCATCTTTAAAACCACTCCTGTGAGATGTGGAATAACAGAAATGACATGATAGTGTGAATCAGAATGGGAATTTTACTGCAACAACAACAAAAAAATCTCAAAACACTACATTAAAATATTTTAATAAATCACTTTGTTCTACAGCTTCTAACAGATTGAGCTGACTGTCAGCTGTGGCACCTATGAGAATACCTGCTGGAAAACAGACAAAGTGTACCTATCTCTATATTGAAGTCAATTTGACTAATCTTAATGTCTAATAGTTTCTCACTAATAGACTGATTTAAAACAAAAAGTTGTAAGATTTCCAATCAGGCTAAATAGTTCTTCCATTACGGTTGCTTACTAGGTTGGCTACTTCACTGTATCTGTATGAATGGATGAGTAAAGGGTTGAATGGACTAAAGAGGTTTTCTCTCAACATGTATCCATTACTTCCCTCTTATCTTTTTAAAACGGGAAACATTTTCAAGTACCTTTGGAGCTGCAGACTGATTTCTTGAGGAACTACTGCTACAGTAAATTGCACAGAACTACTTCAAACAAGTGTTATATGTGCCATACTTAGAATTTCCAGCCCAAGATATGTAGGTGTTGTAAACAAAGCAAAACAATGGAATTTTAACAGAGAATGAATATTGCTTTACAGTTTTGCAAATAGAGCTAGAACAACTAGAACTTAAAAAGATTCACTTTCACAAATCACATGTTGAAAATTATTTTAAGGAATTTTTGATTGTGGTATACAATACAAAGAGGTCCTTGGCATTTGGTCTCAGTAGGACTTGCATTGAAAGAGCGGGAGCATGCCACAAATACATTATTGTAAATAACACTTATACAAGCGGGCGCCTCTGTTCGCTGCAGAATTCCAGGCTCTTGGCTCTTTGCAATTATGTGGCCCTGAAATCCTTTGGATATGGAGTGTATTTAACTCAGCTTAGTTGTGCAATAGCTACTCGAAGTGGCACACTCACATTATGTTACGCCCCCAAACTTTCCAATAAAAAGTGTATGTGTTGATTATAAATTCCAAGTCTGTTTAAATTTTCTTATAATTTCAAAATGCAAAACCACACAATCATATCAAGTATTTAAACAGCAATAAATAGTTCTCCTGAAACTAAGAGAACATGTGCATTCAGCCATCATTAAAAACAATATCCAGTACTAACCTCTTACTCTACCCTATGTGTACTGTGAAAAAATGTTCCAAAACTGACAGTACTCACAGTAGAAAGCATGAACATTTCTTTTAAGCAAATTCAATGGTATAATGCTGCTACTTCTTTTCCTAGTAGTATTTTTCTGGATAAATGGGTGAGGTTGAGAGAAAAAGAAAAGTAATAAGAACACTTCTTAAAATTAATCTCTGTACTTCACAGTCACATGAAGGAAGCTGTGTTCTTTTTATTCTAAGGAAATATCTTTGCAAGTGCCTGTAAGTAAGTATTTTTCTCTGCTTTGGGAGCAGAGGAAGGGAGAGATCCTCCTCTTGAAGAAAAAAAGACTGGAGAACAAAATCCTGTTCCCTCTGCAGTCAGGGTAAATATTGCCAGCTACTACAGGGATGGGTGGGGAGGAGGGCAGGATTTTCTCCTTAGTCCATCTGAACAACAGTTTCCTTCAGCCCTATCATTTAATTTTACAGTGGAATTTGTTTTATACTGCAGACCAATAAATACCCTAGGAACTTGATTGGTTGGTGCTTAATGAAATTGCTTCTGCTGACATTAGATACATTAGGATACTGATTAAAATCAAGAAGGTTCATTAAGTGTTTTAAATTGCTAGCTTAGATTTGGAGATGCCAAAGTATCTTTTTCCTTCCTTTCCTCCACCCTAATCCTGCTTCTCCTTGCTCTTTTAACTGTTCATGATCCTTAAAGATTGTGGCTCATTGGCACAAGCATGATCACAAAGCAAATGATAACACAATGTTGAACAATGCACTGTTTAAAATATGCCAAAACCCAGAATACAAACACTGAAAGTCATCTTTAAAACACAATTTCCTGGTTCAAAGCTCAAACTATTCTTAAATGTGGAAACACTGAGGATTATTATTATAAAGGGAAATCCAAAGTCAGAATAAACTTTAACTTTTTAAAACATTTGCTGAAAAGAGAAAATCCTGTAAATGTAAAAACAAGTATTAAGAGCTTTACTTTTGAGCTTGAATGTAGAAGACAGTGATACATTGCCAGATAATGGTATTGGAATGGCATCCCTATGACAACAAAGCCATTTTTCATGCTCTTATACAAAATTACATACCATATCACCTTCCAGTGGGAAATGTGTATATCTTATGGGTAAAATGATGGCTTATCTGTAAATACTGTTAAACACTAGAAATACCAGGTTTGGAAACTTTGCCTGAACAGGGTGAAAACACAATAGCTGTAAAAAGTTCCATTTTCCTTGACAAATCTTATCAAGACTCTCAAGATGAAATTATACTTACAAAAAAAATTTGCTTATATACTAAAACCTGCTGTGTCAGAAGCTTTTATGAAAAAAGTGAATATACTGAATTTTATGCTTAATACAAACTTTAAGACGACAGAAAATAAAAAAGTAGAAGTTTTTGTACATTTTAGCACCATTATAAAGTTAGACTTGAATGTCGGTTCTGTCACTGTGGCTGTACCTTGCAGCTGGTGTAGCTAATATGAAGCACATTGACTTCAGTGATCTTTGAGAGAAGAATAACTGGATTTGCCAACCACAACAAATACTGTGTTTGCCTTTTTTTTTTTCTTTTTAAATTAATTTTGAGCTTTATTTTTATCAGGCAGCCAGAGTGCATTTCTGTCAGCTAAATCCAAGTCCGAGTCCTTTTGGTCTCTGGATGGCTCGTATTGGCTCTGCTATCCCTTTGCCATCTGGTCCAAGGCCCGTTCCCGGGGTCCAGCCCATACTCTGAAGCATTCTGTTTCCAATGTTGTTTTCTGGGATTGGTTGGGTGTTTTCACCTACAAACCCTGAGATTAAAGAAACACACAGCATTAATCAGCACTGCCTGCCATGTGGAGAAGAGCTGGATAATCTCCCTTAAAGCTTTAAACCTTATTATTCTCCTAATTCGTCTAATAGGTTGCTAGAACAGGCTGTCTTTGCACATGTTGACCTCCTGACTGCATATGATTCTAAATAATAAAGTCTTACACTTTGCTTTACTTGTATGTTTTTAAAGACTCACTCAGTTTTTAAGTATGACAAATAATTGTCACAGATCTTTTCTATTCCAATACAGTGGATTTTACATCAGTCTCAAAGAACATGCATCACCTAAACAAGTCTACCAATACATTGGCAAGATTACCTGAATTTCTTGTCTTATACAGTTACTAAGCCAAGGCACGTCATAGTAACACGACCATCCTTCCATTCTTAGCAATATTTATCAATGCTCAAGATGTCTTTCAATAAAACACAATAAATACTTTATTAAACAATTACAGCTACTAAAGAAACAGTACAGACAAGTGGTCTACTATTCTCAAACTCAGCTATATCTTCACTCAGTTTGTTTTTTACTGAATGTTGCAAGAGAGATTTGATATATCCAAGTTTACTTTTGGTATTTTCAATGCCATTAAGTGTTGTTTACACTTTTCTTTCCATACCATTGAGATCTCTGAGAAAAGCTACACACATACGGCAGAAAAGATTATCAGGATTGCAAGTGTTAACATAACAGATTCATTTTTTTAATAACAGAATTTTTATTTCCATGAATACATCATAAAAAAAAAGTGAAGTCAAGTAACAAAGCTGTTTTTTCCCCTCGTCAACCAAAGACCTCAAGCTAGAGTTTGGAGATGATGCATGGATAAACCTTCCCATATATAGCTGTCTTGCATGAGGGATACAAATGATTTACTTCAAGAATCTGCATTAAAACTTAGGAAGTTACACCATACAAAAAAAATTTAAAAAGGGATGAAGTTTTTGAACTAATACAAGCAGTTGCATGTAGGCAGCTAGATTTTGTTTTCAACTTTGCTCAACATCCCTCCCCCCGACAACAGAACAAAAAAACCCAACCCCAACATGTGCCTAGATTCAAATATTATCTGTTTAACTTTCTACCTATTTATTCTGGCCTGCTACTTTTTCAAAAATACTGTACAAGACGACTATGGTTTTGTGTTTTTGGAGACAATAATGTCTTCAATCAAGAATTTACCACTGACAAGCAGCTGGCTCATCATTATATTAACTTACTAAAAAAGAACACAAGAAAAGTTGAACATGCACTTCTGAAAAGCCTCATCTATCTCAATGAGATGCACAAAAAAAAGGCAAAGCCCCACAGTGGAAACCACATACAAAGACAAAAGTTCAAAGTGAGAGGTGCATATTAAAAACCTCATGACTGTGATGATGAATTTACAGTACTCCAGCACTATCCAATACAGATCCGTTCATATTCACTAAAATGCTGGCTACATAAAAGGTAGACAGCATTCTAGTATCTCAGTTCATAAGTCAAAATAAAAGGGAAATGCATTGAGAGAAGGCATCCTTTAATGCTTAACGCAAGGCTTAAAATAAAGGCTTTTAAGTCAGCAGCCTCCAGTCCCCAAGAGGGTTCCTCTTGAACTGTCCAACACAAAATTCAATGTCCAAGATTTCCTTTCTTTTCAAGCCCCCACAGGCAGAGGCAATTTTCACACAGAGGAGTCCCTGACACTGCCTGGCATAGACAACACAGGCTTCGCAACCTTCTTAGTTATAGTTTCTAGCTCAAAAGAAGGGAAAGAAAAAAGGCTGCTGTTCAACAAAAGTTCTGGTAAACCCCACAGGTAAAATCCTGGAAGTGTGTTTTGGTCCACTTTTCACAACAAGTGATGGTGAGAAATGGAGCATCGTTCCAATGAATGTCTGTGGAACAATTAAGGGAAAAACTTAAAAGGGAAGAAAGATCCAACAGCTCCACCACGCAGGAAAGAGCAAGGGTAAGAGTGTATTTCATGACATCTAAGAATTGGAAAAACTAAACCATTCATAATGCTGCTTAGTCAAAGACAGCAATGCCGCTGGAATAGTATGCAAGGCATAGCCTGAGACAACGTAAACAGCTTTTTTGTTAGTCTATTTGGGGAAAAAACCACAGACCTTTTCCTGTAACAGATGTTATCTTTCTATATGAATTTCAGTTCCCAAGACAGCCAGAGCAACCTCACAAAAAAGATACATGAAAGAACAATCTGTACCCTGACATGTTATTTAATAAACTGATGTTTCTATTTTTGATTTTTTTTTTTTAAGTAGCTCAATGTTTTCTGTGTTTTTTTTTTCCCCTGTGACTGACAGGATAATTAGAATAGTTTTTGTTTTTAAAGACACATAACTGCTTCTAGAATGTACGCTATAACTGTTCTTTCCACCACTGTACATACCTTTCTAACTCCTGTTAGAAGACTGAAACCTCCCCTGAAGAGATCTGTTTTATTCTTATACGTCACCAAATTAAAAAGAAAAAAGAGCAGAAATCACCATAAACCTAGCTTCACAACTCAGTTTTGGGCAAACAATCAAACAGCATACACCGTTCAAAGGATAACGTGTTTGGAGCCTTTGTATTGCAGTAAGAATAAGGAAAAACCAAAGCGCCACCCAACTTGCTTATATTACTAATTGACTAATTACTCCTCCTTGCAAATGAGGTGAATATAGATAGTTTTAATTGTGGAAAATATTTAATATATGCAGGCCATTCTTTTGCAGTATAGTCAGTTTTTGTATAAGTATTCTCTACCTCTGTCTTTAATATTGCTGCAATTTTCACCTATCATTTCAAAAATTTATCTGTAATGCAATGTATTTTACTTGAATCAGAAGAATAGAGAGTGGTATTGCCCTCTTCCTCCATGCCATGACCGGTCAAGCAATCGGAAAAAAAATATTGCATTGCTGATTGACTGCATGACCGGAGAGAGCTCTTAAAAATCATGCTACACCGTGTGCTATTCCCCTGACCCTCATTCCTGTGCTTTGGGCTTTTATTTTCTAATTAAAAGCAGTAATTGTCCTTGCAATATTAATCTTCCAAGTTCAGTTTTTAGTTTATGCCTATGGCACTTCTTGGACTAGCCAGTAGGGCCTGTTATAGAGAACGGTCCAAGCACACTGGCCTTGAAAATGGCTGTGCTACCCTCTGAGACATGTTCAGACTCGACCCACCCAGGAGCAAGAGCAAAATCAACTGTGTCATCCCACAAAAAATAACTATGCAAAATCAGATTAAGAAAAATAAGCAGGGACATATCTTTCTAAGTACATTGCTGTATGAGGCTTTGTGGGGTTCCAGGCAGTCTCTGTACTAATAATTTGTAGGAATCTCTTGAGTAGAGCCTTTTCTTTCTACAGACTGAAAATGTTTTTAGCAGCCGTGACAACTTGATTGCTGATCTACTAGATGAACAGTCTGTACGTAGGAGTGGCTGCCATTACACGAGTGAGGAGCAAACACTGAGGAACAGTAACTTGCTTGAAAAGACAGCACTGTAAAATATCCTCATTTATGTTCTTTTTCTTTGCAACACTGCCAACTGAAATAAAAAAACCCAAGCCAATCCTCAAACCCTTGTGTATATGAATAGACACACTTCAAGGTCTACACGCATTATGCATATGACCTTACACACACAGAATATGGAACCTATGAGTAGAGAGAGGCAAAACTCTGGAAGGGGAAAACAAAAACCAAAAAACTCACCACATTTGTTTAATTTTGGTATGATATTTATGATGACACTAAAGGCAGGTTTCAATGAAAAATAAAGGTATGTAATTTTTTCTTAACAGCTGTTAAGACAGGTATGTCCTGGTTAAACAGTACACTAGCATTCAGTACCATACCCTTGATTTCACAGTGATTGCCATGAATTAATTTAATTCCATCTGTAAGCTAAAATCAGATCAGAGGTCTAATGCTGCTGCAGGCTCCACATCTGTTTAATCATTTTTGGATACAACAGCTTGCAAAAGTTCAGGTTTTAAATTTGCTTCATATTTAAGAAACAATGTTACACCAGTGTATATCATCTTCAGCAGG